>NC_069504.1:1120167305-1120174805 GCF_027579735.1 Bombina bombina
AGATTTCCTAGGAGGAGTCATGGGTGTAGGTTGCAACAGTAACATGATAGGGGCATGGTCCGAGATTGTAATCTGTGCTATGGTAGTGGTGTGAACTTGAGGTGTTAATGCCGAAGATGTAAGGAAATAGTCTATCCGTGACATTGTGTGATGTGTTTAAGATAGACAAGTAAAATCTCGCCTCTCCGATATTTTACTTGGCCTGCCACGTCTGGCTTTAACAAGAACTGTGCCTGTGGTCTTCCATTTCCTCACTATGTTCCCCACAGTGGACACTGACAGCTTATATCTCTGGGATAGCTTTTTGTAGCCTTCCCCTAAACCATAATGTTCAACAATCTTTGTTTTCAGGTCATTTGAGAGTTGTTTTGAGGCCCCCATGTTGCCACTCTTCAGAGGAGAGTCAAAGAGAACAACAACTTGCAATTGGCCACCTTAAATACATTTTCTCATGATTGGATGCACCTGTCTATGAGGTTCAAGGCTTAATGGGCTCACCAAATCAATTGTGTGTTCCAATTAATCAGTGCTTGGTAGTTACAGGTATTCAAATCAACAAAATGACAAGGGTGTCCAAACTTATGCATCTGTATAATTTCATTTTGATGCATATTGCAAATTTTCTGTTAATCCAATAAACCTCATGTCACTACTGAAATATTACTGTCGCCTTCAGTTATTTGATAGATCAAAATGAAGAGAGAGAGAAGAAGAGACAGAGAGAAGAAAGAGAGAGAGAAGAAAGAGAGAGAAGAAGGAGAAGAAGAAGGAGAGAGAGAGGAAGAAGAGAGAGAGAGAGAGAGAGAGGAAGGAGAGAGAGAGAGGAAGAAGAGAGAGAGAGAAGAGAGAGAGAGAAGCAGGGGCGGACTGACAAGTCAAGCAATTTGGCCCTTGCTTGAGGCCCCACATCTTAGAGGGCCCGCCAGTCGCCACCACTGCAGGCAGCACTAAGGATTTTTTTTTAATTTTTCCATTTTTTTTATTATTTTACTTTTAAAAATGTTTTTTGCCGGGAACTTTTCTGGGAGGTGGGGCGGGGGTACTCTCAAGTGTACAATGGAGGGCTGGGGGTATGAGCGCTCTGTCTGCGCATACGACACGACTCAGACTTCAATCACATCAAGTGGAAGGAGGAAGGCTCTTCTTCTATACTGTCGGTATATGCTTCATATATGAGCTGTGTTTTGGCTCATTGATGCAAAGCAGTGTTTCGCTCCCAGATGACTGACCCTGACCTCACCCAAGAGACTCATTAGCATTTGAATACATCCCTCCTGCAGCAGAGACCATTGAAGAAAGAATGCAAACTCAGCCTGTGATCATCAGCATATGTCCCTTCCTAAAGTCAAAGGTGTGTACGGGAGATTTTTAGATAAATGCTGCCTGTCACTGGGTAAGAAGAACTCATGTTCAGACAGCCTGTGATCAACAGCATATGTTGTTACACAATATGTAAACACAAAGTAAACTGTTCTGGTGGTTTTTGTTATTCCCATAGCAACTATAAAATGGGTTTATTGCAGATGTGTGGGTTTATTGCATAGAACCTTTGAAGTTTGAAATTGTTTTCAGTAGATACTGTATAAAGGACCCACCACCGCTATCTAACTAATAAATCAAGTGCTGCAGTCAAAGGCACTGGCAGCTGCAATTTACACTCTCCCTGCTAATCCTACAAACTCTGCACATAAACAATGTACAGACTGCAGAGCTTTTAGGGTTAAAGGGACAGTATACACTCAGTTTCATATAACTGCATGTAATAGACACTACTATAAAGAATAAGATGCACAGATACTGATATAAAAATCCAGTATAAAACTTTAAAAACTTACTTAGAAGCTGTCAGTTTGGCTCTGTTGGAAAGGTAGTTGGAAAGCCCACTGCAAGTGGCAAATAAGACACTCCCCCTCCCCCTTCTTTTGCATATGAAAAGACCCTTTACACAAACAGGAGAAAGCTGGAGAAGGTAGCTGACGGTATTCACATAAAACTTTGGGGCTTGGTTAGGAGTCTGAAAATCAGAGCAATGTTATTTAAAAATAAGCAAAAATATACATTTATTTTAAAAAAAAAAAACATTATGGGCTATATAAATAGATCATCTACAAAACATTTATGCAAAGAAAAAATGAGTGTACAATGTCCCTTTAAGCTCACTGAGCAGAGAGACTGTATAAATTACAGCTCTTGTTAGTAGGAGAACACAAATCTCCCAGTAGTACTTATCTTTTGTATAAAAACTGTCTGACACCCATGTGGAACTAATTCTTGCAAATGCTCACCTGCTGCCAAAATGGAAAAGTGTTACCCCCCTTGAATTTGTGTAGTTTATATATATAATCTGGAATGAGGCTCATTCTACACATCTTATCTACCTCATGTGGGGCTCAATTTATGGTACATAGAATAAGCTCAGTTTAATAATTTATGTGTCAAAAAAGCACATTGGATGTTATACTCTGAATTGGTAGTGCAGTTATGTGTAATTATCACATATGTTTTCACTGCATCCACATGGGGTACCTGTTTTAGATGACAACAAATTAATGTACTCCTGTAATTTGCTTTCAATAAAAAATACTGATCACCTCAATCTTAGCTTATTGTAATACTATGTCCCAGGATTTCTATGATTTATTCATCTCATCTCCATAGAAAGAAGTGATCATCAGTAAAATGCCTTTAAAAATAATATATTGAAGGTGTTTAGATGTCTTACACCACCCTAAAAAGCCACGTATTAGGAGGTTGTCCTATATCTCTTGATGAAACAAATCCTCACACCAAAAGAAATTAGGGTACCTGACCTGAAAGATGTCATTTTGAAAAATCCCCTGTATACAAACTGTTACAAACTTCAGCACTTCCATACAATGACACAACATCTGCTGCAAGCCGTTTATCAAACGACCAATGTATTTCTTGTACTAATAATTGTTTAGTATCATGAATATAACTAAAAACTGTAGTTTCCATAGGTTGTAATTCACTTTCAAGGTACTGAGATAATTGTTCACAAAGAGAACCTAACATGTTTATCAGAGAGGGCCAACTTCCTACCATATGGGGGCCGCAAATCAATATTTTAGAAGCCTTAAGTGCTGCATATAAATCTATACAGCTATTTTACACACAAACTATAGTATATTTCAGAAAAATGTCCACTGTCACAGGGTGAGATTTAGCTAAGCAGGGCGCCTATCAGCTGTTCTCCCCTCCAGAGGGGTCTTTTCAGTTCTGACCACCTTGTTTGCCCACCCAGAAGTCCCCAAACCCACATTTTAATTTTGTCTTTTCCTGGGGCCAGAGCCGCCACTAGAAATTTTGGGGCCCCTGACTTAACCGTTGATCAGGGCCCCCCCCCCCCTTTGACATGTGCAATTTTTGCCCAAGTGACTAAAATGTATATGCACTTTATTCTTAAGTGTCTATTTAAACTTGGAAATGTTGTAAAGGTAGTAACATACACACACACAGACACACTCATACACTGAAACACACTCACACATAAGGATTCACATATAGACACTCTAGCAGACACGCAAAGAAACACACTCAGACACAGACACCAAACAGACACTCAGCACTTGTTTACATTGACCTGATGAGGTAAACTACAGTTTTGTAAAAAAAGGAGATTTACAAAAGAAAATATGGAGTTCTGATTATATTTTTGTAAAGGAAGATGCCAACTAAATGATGACAACAGCATGCAGTGGCTGAAAGGAAGGGCCCTGAACTGCCTAAACAATCATTTAAAGGTTAAATGGTGGATTGGTGACTTCCGGAAAGGTCTAGTTAGTCTCAAAGTCTGTAGAAAGATGTAAATAATCAGTAGCAAGGTCAAAATGTCCTAAAAAGGAACAGACAATGGACACACACACACAAACTCAAACTTGCACATACACCCAAGGAAACACCGACAGAGACAGCCTCAGAAAACACACACACAGAGACATCCACAGAAAACACACAAAGACATACACACACTGAGAGACAACCACATAAAACACAGAAAGACATACATAAACACACCCTCAGTGAGACATCCACAGAAAACACACAGAGACATACACACACCCTCACAGAGACACCCACAGAAAACATACAACCTCACAGAGACATCCACAGAAAACACAGACATACATACATACACACACACACCCTCACAGAGGCATCCAGAGAAAATACACAAAGACAAACATACACACACCATCACAGAGACACCCATAGAAAAAGCTCAAAGACATATGCACACACACCATCACAGACATTCACAGAAAATGCACAAAGACATACACACCCACCCTCACAGAGAGACCCACAGAAGAAAAATACATACACACTCAGAAACACAAACCAAAGCACAAAGACATAAACACAGACACCCACAGAAACACTCAAAGGAGGAAACATTTATGCACCTTTCATCCCTTAAATCAACAGTGTGTGACATGCATGATAAAAAAAAATGCAGAAATTAAGAGATCACTTTTTAAAGAATCATATTTGTAAATGTGCAAACAAAAATAATTTTGTGAATTCAAAATTGTACATTAATGATCTGGGTAGATGGCTAATGAAGAAAAGTACTTTTAAAAGGTTGACATATGTTTGTTTTTTCCCCATTTTCCCCAACCAAGAGCACCACTTCAAATATAGTATACAAATGATCCCATCTGTCAGCTATACTTATGGATTTTGAAAATGCTGTACTCTGTATGGTCTTGGTGGAACCATAAGCTGTGATACTCATACCATTAGATCTGGTTAAATGCAGGATTTAGGCTTGTTGGTATGTAATTCAAAATTAAGTCAGCTGTAGTGTAAACTGAACAGTTTTAAGTTAACCTGTATCATTTCAAACACTGAGCAATCTTAGTCTGAGAGTATAACATGTTATGCAGATGTAAAAATCTTAAATAAAATGCCTCCTTGCATCTGGCAAGTCCTTGCATAAAGGGGCAGTAAACTGGAATGTAATATATATTATATATATATATATATATATATATATATATATATATATATATATATATATATATATATATAAAAAGAATTAAAAAAATGCATATCTGACAAATTCTGCATGGTTTTAAATATAGAATTTCTACAGGATTGTTAAATAATCATAAATGCACTGTTGCTAAAAAATGTGTTTTATGGACCCCTGGCCCCACCATACAACTACTACTACACTGAAGTTACAATCTGAAATTGCACAAAGAAATAAAAAACATTTGCTAAGTAAATCCTACCTCCTCTGCAAATGAAAGTGATCTGGCGTCTGACTCAGGCACACACTGCACAAAGTGCCAAGTCTGTCTCACACTGTGCATAGTGGTTTAGTGCACACTCAGAAATCCTCTTAAATGTTAATACTTTACTCCTTGTAATAATATTTCCAATTTCTGCAATTAGCACTCTGCTGTAGTACCCACTGGTGGCTGCCAAAATTTAAAAAAAAAAAAAATTTTTTTGTTAGTTCTTGTCTCATGGTGCCCCCCTGGCCCATTGGGCCCCTGACAGGAGTCACCCCTGTAACCCCTGATGGCGGCCCTGCCTGGGGCCACAATAACTAGTGCAGATTGCTGCATGTGGCTCACAGATTGTCAGTTGGCCATCCCTGTCTGACATGATGAGCCTTCCTCATATGTACCTTCAGAAACATATAGAAAAATGGGTATTAACAATTTTTCTACATATACAAAATTATCCTGATCTATAAAGCAAACACTTAAACCAGGCATGACCAATTGGTGGCCAGAGGGCCTCATTTGGCCATCTGCACTAGTGTTGTGGGGTCCCTTGGAAAACCCAGAACTAGGGTGTTAATGTGTGATAGGATTCTATCAGCCAATTGGAATTAAGGTAGGAAAAATCTGATTGGCTGATCCAATCAGCCAATCGGATTGACCTTGCATTCTATTGGCTGATCCGATTGACCTTGCATTCTATTGGCTGATTGGAACAACCAATAGAATGCGAGGTCAATTCGATTGGCTGATTGGATCAGCCAATCAGATTGAACTTCAATCTGATTGGCTGATTGAATCAGCCAATCAGATTTTTCTTACCTTAATTCCGATTGGCTGATAGAATCCTATCAGCCAATCGGAATTCGAGGGAAGCCATCTTGGATGACATCATTTAAAGGAACCGTCATTCGTCGGGAAGTCGTAAGTCAGGATGGATGTTCCGCGTCGGAGGTCTTCAGGATGCTGCCGCTCCGCTCCGGATGGATGAAGATAGAAGATTCCGCTTGGATGAACACTTCAATCGGATGGAAGACCTCTTCTGCCCCGCTTGGATGAAGACTTCAACCGGATGGAGGACCTGTTCTGCCCCGCTTGGATGAAGACTTCAATCGGATGGAGGACCTCTTCTGCCCCGCTTGGATGAAGAATTCGGCTCGGCTGAGTGAAGACGACTCAAGGTAGGGAGATCTTCAGGGGGTTAGTGTTAGTTTTTTTAAGGGGGGTTTGGGTGGGTTTTAGAGTAGGGGTATGTGGGCGGTGGGTTGTAATGTTGGGGGGGTATTGTATTTTTATTTACAGGTTAAAGAGCTGATTACTTTGGGGCAATGCCTCGCAAAAAGCCCTATTAAGGGCTGGTAAAAGAGCTGATTACTTTGTAATTTAGGATAGGGTAGTGCATTTTATTATTTTGGGGGGCTTTTTTATTTTATTAGGGGGCTTAGATTAGGTGTAATTAGTTTAAACTTCTTGTAATTTTTTTATTTTCTGTAGTTTAGTGTTTTTTTTTTTTTGTATTATAGTTTAGTTTATTTAATTGTATTTTAGTTTAGATAATTGTAGTTAATTTATTTAATTAATTTATTGATAGTGTAGTTTTAGGTGTATTTGTAACTTAGGTTAGGATTTATTTTACAGGTAATTTTGTAATTATTTTAACTAGGTAGCAATTAAATAGTTAACTATTTAATAACTATTGTACCTAGTTAAAATAAATACAAAGTTGCCTGTAAAATAAATATAAATCCTAAAATAACTACAATGTAACTATTAGTTATATTGTAGCTATATTAGGGTTTGTTTTATAGGTAAGTATTTAGTTTTAAATAGGAATAATTTATTTAATTATAGTAAATTTATTTCATTTTATTTAAATTATATTTAAGTTAGGGGTTTTAGGGTTAGGGTTAGACTTAGGTTTAGGGGTTAATAACTTTATTATAGTAGCGGCGACGTTGGGGGCGGGAGTTTAGGGGTTAATAATTGTAGGTAGGTGGCGGCGATGTTAGGGAGGGCAGTTTAGGGTTAATAAAATTTGTTATATTGTTTGTGAGGCGGGAGTGCTGCGGTTTAGGGGTTAATACATTTATTATAGTGGCGGCGATGTACAGTCGGCAGATTAGGGGTTAATAAGTGTAGGTAGGTGGCGGCGAGGTTGGGGGCGGCAGATTAGGGGTTAATAAATATAATATAGGTGTCAGCGATGTTAGGGGCAGCAGATTAGGGGTTCATAGGTATAATG
>NC_069504.1:1120179805-1120282305 GCF_027579735.1 Bombina bombina
TTCAGAGAGGTGTACTGTTTTCCCTCCTTGTAAATCTCACATTTGATGATGGACCACAGGTTCTCAATGGGGTTCAGATCAGGTGAACAAGGAGGCCATGTCATTAGATTTTCTTCTTTTATACCCTTTCTTGCCAGCCACGCTGTGGAGTACTTGGACGCGTGTGATGGAGCATTGTCCTGCATGAAAATCATGTTTTTTCTTGAAGGATGCAGACTTCTTCCTGTACCACTGCTTGAAGAAGGTGTCTTCCAGAAACTGGCAGTAGGACTGGGAGTTGAGCTTGACTCCATCCTCAACCCGAAAAGGCCCCCACAAGCTCATCTTTGATGATACCAGCCCAAACCAGTACTCCACCTCCACCTTGCTGGTGTCTGAGTCGGACTGGAGCTCTCTGCCCTTTACCAATCCAGCCACGGGCCCATCCATCTGGCCCATCAAGACTCACTCTCATTTCATCAGTCCATAAAACCTTAGAAAAATCAGTCTTGAGATATTTCTTGGCCCAGTGTTGACGTTTCAGCTTGTGTGTCTTGTTCAGTGGTGGTCGTCTTTCAGCCTTTCTTACCTTGGCCATGTCTCTGAGTATTGCACACCTTGTGCTTTTGGGCACTCCAGTGATGTTGCAGCTATGAAATATGGCCAAACTGGTGGCAAGTGGCATCTTGGCAGCTGCACGCTTGACTTTTCTCAGTTCATGGGCAGTTATTTTGCGCCTTGGTTTTTCCACACGCTTCTGGCGACCCTGTTGACTATTTTGAATGAAACTCTTGATTGTTCGATGATCACGCATCAGAAGCTTTGCAATTTTAAGAGTGCTGCATCCCTCTGCAAGATATCTCACTATTTTTGACTTTTCTGAGCCTGTCAAGTCCTTCTTTTGACCCATTTTGCCAAAGGAAAGGAAGTTGCCTAATAATTATGCACACCTGATATAGGGTGTTGATGTCATTAGACCACACCCCTTCTCATTACAGAGATGCACATCACCTAATATGCTTAATTGGTAGTAGGCTTTCGAGCCTATACAGCTTGGAGTAAGACAACATGCATAAAGAGGATGATGTGGTCAAAATACTCATTTGCCTAATAATTCTGCACTCCCTGTATATATATCTATATCTATCTATCTATCTATCTATCTATCTATCTATCTATCTATCTATCTATATCTATCTATCTATCTATCTATCTATCTATATGTACACACACAGTTTACAAATACACATTGGTGTCCAGTGGCCACCCTAAATATATACATTGGTGTCAGTTGCCGTAATTATGTAATTGGTGTCAGTGGGCTTACTTACCTGTGAGCCGATGCTTCACCTCTGCACGCCGCCAGCCGCTTCTACCCGGTCACTCACAGTGCGCCCGCCGCTACATGCTCACAGTGACACAGTGTGCAAACTGACATGCGCAGTGGCACTCTGACAGGCTCGTCCAAAATGTAGGAGATGTGTAAAGGTGGGCCTGTCAGAGCGAGTGTCTGGAGGCAATGTCGGGTTGCGGCCCACCAGCAGGGCCGTCGCGGCCCGGTAGTGGGCCACGGCCGGGCTGTTGAGAAACACGGGTCTAGAGTATATAATATACATTTATTAGAAGTAATATCTAGATTTTCCAAGTTCATCAAGAAATCACTGGCATCTTTAATATATGATATAGATTTAACTACATAGGGTTGTAGTAATTTGTCCAAAAAGATTGAAATGTTTGAAAACATAGAGCTAGTACTAGCCACAATTGGTCTCCCGGGCGGTGCAGATCTATTCTTATGAATCTTTGGGAGCATGTAAAATATGGGAATAATAGCTTCCTCTACCAATAAAAACCTCCTGGTATCTGAATCTATGATACCATTTTTCTCAGCCCTTTCCACGCACCCAAGGATTTCCTTCTTAATTAATTTTGTAGGGTCATTAGTCAATTTTTTATAAACATTATTATTATTAAGCTGTGTTAGTATTTCATTCACATAATAATCCTTATCAAGAATGACGGTGGCCCCGCCTTTATCTGCTTTCTTACAACAATCTCGCTGTTTTTCTTTAAATTAACCAATGCTGCATATTCTTTTTTAGACATATTTCTACTAAACCTTAATGATTTCTGTTGCGATTTTAATGCTTCAATCTCTTTATTTACTAAATCAATAAATGTATCTACGCTACTGTGGTAATTACTGGGTGTGAATTTACTCTTGTTCCTTAAACCCACTGATTTTATACTTAAACAACCATCATTATTATCACAGTTTTGTATACATGAGACTAGATTTCTTGATATTACTGTCAGTCCCAGTGTCCAACATTTTTTGCTGTCCATAAAAAGACTTCAGTTTTAAATTCCTGTAGAATCCAGTTCTAACTCAAAGAAATTACATTTTACCTTATCGCAGAATGACAATCCCCTTTCTAAGAGTGAACGTTCATCAGCACCAATACCCTTTGTAGTGATATCGACCACTAACGTTTGCCCCCTCTTGGGTGTTCCTTTTGTTGGTCACCTGCTGATTCACTCTGGCGGTTCCTTCGATGTTTCCTGCCGCCTCTGTGCCGCTTGCTTCTGAGTCCCCCCGAGGAACCTGAACCAAGAGTGGTGTCAGAGCCATCCTGTTTGTTGTTGCTGCGACGGAAGCGTCTTCGTGCTCCACCGGAAGTGTTCCTCCTCATCCTTCTGGTCGGATCCTGTGTCCACCGGTATACCATTCCAGACTGGTAATCCTGCTCATCACGGAGAAACTTTTCACGTTTCCTCACTTCCATCTCCTTACGAAGCTCGCTTATCTTTTCCTTGTTTGCAGTAAGTAATTTGTCTACCTCCATGCTGGTTAGATTGTTTTTTAGGTCAGCTTCGATCTTTTTAATAGTATCCTTCTGGGCCTCAATGGTTTGTTGTAAATATTCAACAGTCAAGACAATCAAGTCAAATGAGCATTTATTTAATATACGCTCAAATTTATGGCAATATTCCTGGTTGTCAGCCAAAAAAGTGGGTTGGGTGCTCATTCTCAAGCCCCTTGGAATGCGCTGTACCCGGTAATACTCAGCCAGTGTAGCTGCATGCAGCTCGAGTGACATTTGTTTTCTTGAAACGTTTTCATAATCCTTCACACAAATGTCTGCATGTGGAGTCTTAAGGAAATCTCTTGACCCCTTCACCAAAGTAGTTATTCGAGCTGCCTCAATGTCGGTATAACCAAAAACTTTTCTTCCCTCTGTGTCTATAGTTTCCATTTTAGACAAGAGTGCTTGTGACAGCAGGCAGGTTAACAAATAGAGAATAATCAATATCACTGTCCAGCACCTTCTAATAGTTCATGTGCACGCTGTAGGGGCCTGCAACCCCAAACAATAAACAATGGTACAATACCAGCAGCACCGTGATCCAGAGTTTACAAATACTCAATTTTATTCTTGCACAGAGGGAACAAGAGAGACAACGTTTCGGGCTATCTGCCCTTATTCATGTCATAACAGGTAATACTCAAAATGCTCACCTTTATACACAATCACAGGTTTATATAGTGGGTTTATATAGTGGGTAAGCCCTGGAGGCATATATGTTTTATCTCTTTTAGATATAATGAAAGTAGAAGACTCCATTCACACAGAGTGGGATTCTGTATTTAATGGTTAACCTTTATCATAGAGGTAATGAAGCTCTTATATCTGTGATATTTTGTACTAATAATTCATCTTATGGCTACTGAGGATTTCATATATGTGAGTAACCATTTGGCACTAACCAAAAAAGATTGTACTGTAGCTTAATAGAGAGCCCTGGGTTTGAATCCTGGATTGGCACCTGTTACTTCACATTGACTATACAAGACCAAGAAAGAGTCCAATAGGTATAAGAATGTGTATCCTTTATTTCGTATCATTATGATAGTCCATAGGATCCATAACATGGGATATAATTACCACCACTAAGAGGAGGAAAAGAACCCACATAATAGCTTAAATTTCCTCCCACCTCCCATCTCTCCCCAGTTTTGTTCTTGGCTTTCAGAAGAAGAATGAGAATAGAAGTGTTACAGCTACTTGCTTTGGGATTTGCTTTAAATGTTTGGGAGCTCAGACTAATGTGAGACCCTTTATCCCTGGGATATATCATTCACAAAGAAGACAGAAGAAAATTCCAATAAGCTGAATAATACAGAGTAATTGGAATACCCTGTTATGTGCACAGTATCTTCTTAGGGATTTCAGTCATAACTACCCTCAGGCAGTGCACAGAAATGTCCCTTAGTCTCCCCCTGTGGGATAATGGTATTTCTTCAAAAATCCTCTGCTGTACTTGTATAAGCATTGGACGGGCTGTCTACTGGATACTGCTGCAGTTTGTTGATTGGTAAGTTGGTTGAGAGGTGCTATGTCAGGTAAGCCACTTACCGCAGCACAGACACAGTCCACAGGCTATTAGAAGGTACTCTGACACAGGTACAGCATAGCCAGGGGACTTAGCTTGCTCTCCCACTGACACATGTTTTTGCCTAAATCAGGAATATAGCTGCCTTACATCACTTAGGAGGGCACTCTAAGACCACTGACACCCTTTTTGAACCCTTTGACAGCCCTGGGACCCTCTTTTAAACTATTTTTAAAAAATAGGTGTACAGCTCCTCGCATCTTTACAAATGTGCTAAAAGCAATGTTGGAGGTGATCAGAGCTCATGGAATCTCAATTGCCCCTTATCTGGATTATATATTAGTGCGGGCCCCTTCCCTGCCTCTGTCAGGGTTTTTTCCCTGCTTTGTTTGCCATGTGCTGCTGGCAGCCATTTTACTCACCTCTCTTGCTGACTCTGGTGCATACTGTGTGATGCTACTCATTTCCTGCACTTCCTTTTATGGCCAGACTGGTGTTTATCATCAGTGTGAGACAGGATGCAGTGTCAGAATTGTGATGTCATCACTTATTATTTAAAGGGCCTCTGTTCAGTATGCTTTGCCCTTGCGTTGTCTCAGACCTGTTTGTGAGAGTTCCTGTGTATTACCTGGCTGTCTGCCGTCCCTCCTGTTTCCTGATCCCTGGCTTGTTCCTGACTCTGCTGTTCTCCTTGTTCCTGATTCCGGCTCATCTGACTACTCGCTTTGGCTCCTGACTCGGCTCGTCTGACTATTCGCTTTGGCTCCTGACTCGGCTCATTTGACTACCAGCTCTGGTTATGATTCCTGGCTTGTTATTTGTTTTGTGGACTTTTAATTATTTTTTGCTATTAATAAAGGTGTGATTATTTTTGCACTTCTGGTCTCAGTCCGATTCCTGGCATCGGGCCATGAATCCTGATGGTGCTAATAATCCACCTTTACTTGTCATAATTTCCAGGATGGATGAACAGGATCACCGCTTGGATCAATTTGCACTAGCCCTGCAAACCCTGCTGACTCACACTGCACATTTGGACCAAAGTATCCCGCAAGTTATGGCTGCTCCTATTTCCGCTGCTGCACCTAGTTCTACCAGGATCATGTCCAGTTCTGCACCTCTACCTCAGCGATAATGAGGTGATCCTAATCAGTGCAGAGGGTTTTTGAACCAGGTGGGCATTTACTTTGAGATGTTACCTCAGGCATTTCCCTCTGACAGAGCTAAGGTGGGATTTCTCATCTCGTTACTCTCTGACACAGCTCTTGCCTGGGCTAATCCTTTGTGGGAGACTAATAAACCTGTGATTTCAAATTACCCTGAATTTGTGGTCTCCTTTCAAAGGGTATTTGATGCTCCGGCTCGCTCCTCCTCTGCCGCTAAATGACTCATGTCCATTCAGCAAGGTACAAGATCTGTTGCTCAGTATGCCATTGAGTTCCTTACACTTGCCGCAGAGGTAGGTTGGAACAATGAAGCCCTTGTTGCCGCCTTCTTTCATGGGCTCTCTGATGTGATTAAAGATGAAGTTGCTGCCAGAGATTTACCAGAAGATTTCGAGGCATTAGTGTCTTCTTTAATCCTAATTGACATCAGACTAAGTGAGAGGCCCTCTTTCAAGGAGCGCTTGCGGAAGCCTCCTGTTCCATTGTCTCCTACGTGTTCGTTCCCACCCATGCCTCCCTCTCCTCCCATGCTTCCTAGTCCCGAGTCACCAGGTACTGCTGAGCCGATGCAGTTGGGATTCACACGTCTCTCCATGGCGGAGAGGGCCTTTAGGAGAAGGGAGGGGCTCTGCCTCTATTGTGGGTTACAGGGCCACCTTTTGAAGTCTTGTCCTACACGGCCTTGAAATGCTCACACCTAAGGTCCTGTCGGGGGCAGATCTTGGGTGGTTTATCCTCGTCCCCAGAACCACTAAAGGAGAAACCTTTGGTCATGGTTGTCCTTTTCTGGGTGGACTCCTCCATAGTCACCCAGGCTCTTGTTGACTCCGGTGCTGCGGGCTATTTCATTGACAGTGCTTTTGTATCAAAGCACTCCATTCCTGTTTTGCCTTGGTCCGTTCCGCTTGCTATTGAGGCCATTGATGGCAGGCCCCTTCAGCCCGCACTCGTTACTCACGAAACTGCTCCGTTATCCATGGCTGTTGGGGCTCTCCATTTTGAAACCCTCCAGTTTTAGGTGATAAACTATCTGCATTTTACGGTTGTTCTGGGTTATCCCTGGCTGCAAAAGCACAATCCCAGTCTCGACTGGCGCAGGTCCGAAATTTTGTCGTAGTCTCCGCAATGTATTTCCACTTGTCTTCGGAAATTAGTTAAAGTCTTGTGCACTTCTTCGGTATCTCAATTGCCAGAGGAGTACTGAGAGTTTCTAGACATTTTTGACAAGGTGCGTGCCGGTACGTTGCCTCCTCACCGGTCTTACGATTGTGCCATAGACCTGCAACCCGGAGCCATTCCTCCTCGGGGCCGGGTTTACCCTCTGTCTGTTGCGGAGAATTGTGCTATGGAGGCGTATGTTGCAGATGCTCTGTCGTGGGGGGATCATCCGCAAATCCTGCTCTCCTGCAGGGGCTGGTTTCTTCTTTGTGAAGAAAAAGGGTTGCGAGTTAAGACCATGCATCGATTATAGGGGTCTTAATCGTCTTACCATTAAAAATGCTTACCCTATTCCGCTCATTACGGAACTCTTTGACCGCCTCAAGGGAGCTACGGTCTTTACTAAACTTGATTTGAGAGGAGCGTACAATCTCGTTAGGATCAAGGAGGGCCACAAATGGAAAACAGCATTTAACACTAGGAGCGGGCATTATGAGTATCTTGTAATGCCCTTTAGCCTATGTAATGCTCCTGCTGTTTTCCAGGAATTTATTAATGATGTCCTACAAGATATGTTGCAACAATGTGTTGTGGTGTACTTAGACACACACTTGAGGCTCATCTTTCTGATGTTACACGGGTTCTTCAGAGACTATGTGAGAATGGTCTGTTTTGTAAACTCGAGAAATGTGAGTTCCATCAGACTCAAGTAACCTTCCTAGGTTATGTTATCTCCATTGCAGGGTTCTCCATGGATCCTGACAAGTTATCTGCAGTTCTGCAGTGGCCTCGCCCAGTTGGTCTATGGTCTATTCAACATTTTTTGGGGTTCGCAAATTACAATAGAAAGTTTATTAAAAACTTTTCTTCCTTGGTCAAACCTATCACAGACATGACCCATAAAGAGAATGATCCACTCCAATGGTCATCTACTGCAATTAAGACCTTTGATAGTCTTAAGACTGCCTTTGCTGCCGCTCCAGTTCTGGCTCCTCCTTTCGTTCTTGAGGTCGATGCGTCTGAGACTGGAGTAGGTGCCCTCTTGTCTCAACGTCCTACGCCTGACGGTTCCTTGCATCCATGGTGGTTTATTTTCTAAGAAATTGTCTTTAGCGCAGTGCAATTATGAAATTGGCGACATGGAATTACTGGCCATAATTTTGGCACTCAAGAAATGGAGGCATCTTCTCGAGGGTACTAGCGTGCTCATTCTTACTGACCATAAGAATTTAACTTATCTATCTGAAGCAAAACGTTTGTCACCCCGACAGGTCAGATGGGCGCTATTTTTGTCCCGGTTTAATTATGTGGTCTCCTACCTGCCTGGTAGTAAGAATGTTAGGGCTGATGCCCTCTCTCGACAATTTTCGCCTCTGTCCAAGGAGGAGTCTGTACCTACTCCAGTTATACCTCCTGGCCATATTTTGGCTACCAAATGTACTAATTTGACTTCTCCCTTGTGGAGGAGATCCTGGCTGCACAAACCAATGCACCTCCTGAGAAACCTAGTGGTGTTTTGTTCCTGAGAATTTTCAAACTAAACTTTTGCACACTTACCACTATCCTAAAGCCGCAGGTCACCCAGGCAAGAACCAAATGATTTAGTCTGTCCCTCGACAATTCTGGTGGCCGGGTCTTCGTTCTGATGTTGCTGCGTATGTTGCCTCCTGCTCAGTTTGTGCACAGAATAAGACTCCTCGACGTCTTCCTATGGGTCTTCTTCAACCTATTGTTAATGGTGAGTGTCCTTGGACACATCTTTCCATGAACTTCATTGTCGAGCTTCCTGTTTCCAATAGCAATACTGTTATCCTTATGGTGGTTGACCGTTTTTCTTAAATGTCACATTGCATTCCCTTGAAGAAGTTGCCTACTGCTCAGGATCTTGCTTCAATTTTTGCCCGGGAGGTCTTCCATGTACATGGGTTACCCAAGGAGATAGTGTCGGACTGGGGTAGCCAGTTTGTGTCCAGATTTTGGTGTTCCTTTTGTGCTCAGATGGGGATCCAGCTTTCCTTCTCCTCTGCATATCAGCCTCAATCCAATGGGGCTGAGGAATGGTCTAATCAAGCTCTGGAACAGTTCCTCCGTTGCTATGTCTCAGAGCACCACAATAATTGGTCTGAACTGTTACCTTGGGCAGAGTTTGGTCGTAATAGTGCTATTAATGCTTCCTCCAAGTTATCCCCGTTCATGGGTTTCAACCATCCTTGTTGCCAGATTCATTCATGTCTCAGGTTATTCCGGCTTTGGAGGAGCATCTCCGGCAACTCCGTTCCACGTGGGTGTAGATTCAGGATTGCCTTCATCGTTCTATGCAGCACCAAATGTTCCAGTCCGTTTCTAGGCATCTGCCCGTGCCTTCCTACCAGGTTGGTGAGAGAGTTTGGCTGTCCTCCCGCAACTTGAACCTTCATGTGCCTTCAAATAAACTGGCTCCCCGTTATGTTGGTCCTTTTCGAATACTCCAATGGGTCAATCCTGTTGCCTACGCTCTTGACCTTCCTCCTGCAATGTGCATCTCCAATGTTTTTCATGTCTCCCTCTTGAAACCATTGGTTTGTAATCGGTTTACCACTGTGTTGCCTCGTCCCCATCCTATCTTTGTTGACAACCATGAGGAGTATGAGGTCAGCAGCATTATTGACTCATATGTCCAGGGGCTGCATACAGTATTTGGTTCACTGGAGGGGCTACGGTCTGGAGGAGCGTTCATGGGTTCCCTCCTCTGATGATCATGCTCCCGCCCTCCTCCGTGCCTTCCATGCCTGTTTCCCCAATAAGCCTTTTGTCCTCCCACGGAGGAGGGGTCGTTGAGGGGAGGGTACTGTCAGGGTTTTTTTCCCTGCTTTGTTTGCCATGTGCTGCTGGCAGCCATTTTACTAACCTCTCTTGCTGACTCTGGTGCATACTGTGTGATGCTGCTCATTTCCTGCACTTCCTTTTATGGCCAGACTGGTGTTCATCATCAATGTGAGACAGGATGCAGTCTCAGAATTGTGATGTTATCACTTATTATTTAAAGTGCCTCTGTTCAGTATGCTTTGCCCTTGCGTTGTATCAGACCTGTTTGTGAGAGTTCCTGTGTATTACCTGGCTGTCTGACGACCCTCATGGTTCTCCTTGTTCCTGATTCCGGCTCGTCTGACTACTCACTTTGGCTCCTGACTCGGCTCGTCTGACTATTCGCTTTGGCTCCTGACTCGGCTCGTCTGACTACCAGCTCTGGTTTTGATTCCTGGCTTGTTATTTGTTTTGTGGACTTTTTATTATTTTTTGCTATTAATAAAGGTGTGATTATTTTTGCACTTCTCGTCTCAGTCTGATTCCTGGCACCCTGACAGCCTCTAGCTGTTGCTTATACTCAAAGGCTACTTTTCTCCAAGACAACGGTTGGGGAATCAATGTTCCAAAGAGCTCTTAAACTCCAGCTAAAAGGCTGTTCTTTCTAGAAGTCATCATAGATACAGTCCAAATGCATCTATTCAAGATGGAATGATACAGAATAAAACTTCAGAAGGTGTGTTGTCCCTGCAACATGTTACATTTCAATCAGTAGTTCAATGCATAGAGGTGGTGGGCCTTATGGTTGTGGCTTCAAACACAGTTCCCTTTGCCTGCTTTCACTTCAGACCCCTTCAACTATCTATGCTCAATCAGTGTCAAAGAATTATCTGCAATTGGAACAGCAGATTGTTCTGGATTTGTCCATCAGACAATCTCTCTCTTGGTGGATACAAGGTCCTTCTTTGACTTTGGGATATCATTTCTTCACCCATCATGGGCTATTGTGACAATAGACACCAGTCTTTCAGGCTGGGGTGCAGTATAGAAGAGAACAAGGAGTTTTGTCCCCTCCGAAGGTTACCAATCAACATTCTGGAATTTCAAGCGATTCTTCGGGCTCTTCAGTCCTGACCCTCTAAAAATAGGAATGTTTATCCATTTTCAGTCGGACAATATCACGGTAGTGGCCTATATAAATCACCAAGGGGGTAGCCGCAGTCCATTGGCTATGTAGGAAGTGTCCCAGATTCTGTCTTGGGCAGAGAGGAATCAAAACTCCCATTCAGCAGTTCACATTCCAGGTGTGAACAATTGGGAGCAGGATTACCTCAGCTGTCAGTCGGTCCATCCAGGAGAGTAGTCTCTCCATCAGGACATCTTCGAAAAATTAGTGCTCAAATAGGGTCTACCGGACATAGATCTTATGTCCTCCCATTTCAATCGCAAACTTCCAACATATTGTGTTAGGTCAAGAGATTCAAAAGCTCAAATGATAGGTGCCTTGGTGTGTCCATGGAATTTTCATCTGGCATACCTGATTCATCCATTTGTTCTACTTCCAAGAATCAATAATTGAATCAAACAGTAATCAGCTTCTGTAATTTTGATTGCGCCAGCCTAGCCCCCGCAGAACATGGTATGCAGATCTAGTGAAGATTTCCTCTTCTCCTCCATGGCTTCTTCCTCTAAGACAAGTTATATTGTCTCAAGGGCCTCTTTTCCACCAGGATCTCAAATTTCCAAGTTTAACAGTGAATTCCTAGTTTTAAGATATAGAGGGTTTTCTGATTCAGTCATTGACACTCTGATTCAAGCCAGAAAACCCATTAACCAAAAAATGTATAACAAAATTTGGAAAGCATACTTTGAATAGAGTTATTTCTAGAGGATTTTCTTGGTATTCGTTTAAGATTCCTAGAATTCTTCAGTTTTTACAAGATGGTCTTGACAAGGGTTTGTCTGCTAGCTCCCTAAACAGTCAGATTTTTGCTTTATCTGTTTTCTTTCATAGAAAGTTAGCTAAACTTCCTGACGTTCAGATTTTTGTACAGGCGCTACTAAGAATTAAGCCAGTTGTGAGACCTATTTCTCCATCCTAGAATTTGAATTTAGTTATTTCTGTTATGCAAGGTCCCCCCTTTGAACCAATGCATTCCATTGATATCAAACTGTTGTCCTATAAAGTGTTCTTGTTAGCAATTTCTCCAGTCTTCAGCTAGGAGAGTATCTGAATTATCAGCTTTATCCTGTGATTCTCCATTTTTATTTTTTCCCAAAGATAAAGCTGTTCTTCGTACTAAGGGACCAAATTATCAAGCTCTGAAAGGAGCTTGATGCCCCTGTTTTCCGCATGAGCTCGTCGGAAACAGTAATTATGAAGCAGCAGTCTAAAGACAATCCTATATGATCGGCTAGCGGACAATTTGATGCGAATCTGCAGGGGGCGGCATTGCACAAGTAGTTTACAAGAACTGCTTGTGCAATGATAATTGTTCGTTCATTACTCTGGGACTTGTAAAGAGCAGAAGGCTAATACTGTAGTTTGGCTCAAAAAGGTAACTCACAAGGTTTACTTGGTGTCGGGAAAGTCACCCCCTAAGCGTATCACAGCCCATTCTACTAGATCAGTTGCAACTTCCTGGGCTTTTAAAAAGTATGCATCTTTGGAGAAGATTTGCAAAGCAGCAACATGGTCTTCTCTGCATAATTTTTCAAAATGTTACCGCTTTGATGTTTTTGCTTCATCGCAAGCAGCAGGAAAGTAGGAACTGCCAGAAAAATGTCCCACCCTTTTTGTAACATGGTTGTGGATCCTATGTAATATCATTATTAGACAAAAGAAAATGAAATTAATGCTTATCTGATAAATTATTTTCTTTCAGAATGATGATAGTCCATAGGACCCTCCCATCCAATCTAGCCCATCTAATGGCTAGATTACGAGTGAAGCGCTAACAGTTAAGCACGAGCAAAAAGGGGTTTATCTCGGGTGTTTGTGCTTGTCAGTTGTTTTTAACCATTTTACAAGTTGAAAGTAAAATGTTAACTTGAGTGCAATTGAAAATAACATGCAACGAGTTAATGCAACCTCAGAGCTTTGGTTAACGGTTTTGGGAAACAAAAAAGTGTCACAAAACACATACATTTTTTTTTACAAAGTACATTTACACTCATAATAACACCATCTAATACAAATTAAACATATAAACACATAAATACATATGTACACACATACTGTATAGACATATATATAAGTGCATTGGAGCCCTTTGCAGTCAAGTAGATAAAAACATGAAAAAGCATATTTCTGCAATATTCATATTTAATAAAGTGTTATACTGTGTATCTACTGTAAACATTTCACATTCCAATGTTCTGCACTTAGCAGATTGTTCTAAGTATTTTATATAGATATTCCTGTATATATCCGTATATATCTATACCTACATATAATTATGTATAGGTTTAGATATATATTTTAGCAAAATACCATCAGATATAAATAGAAATATGTATTTATGAATAAAGAGAACATATTCTTTTATGTGAAGACCATTGGAATGAGAAATATTCATTTTTGAGAATATGCGATCAGGTTTGCGCACGAGTAGGGTGTTTTTTCCACTTTTTTAGTTCCATTTACTTCTATGGGGAATACGTTATCGCGCTCCTGATATTGTACGTTCGTCTTTTTATGCTCATCATGGTAATGCGAGATAACTTGTAATACGAGCACAACCCAACACACGCAAAAAGCTTACTTCTAGCGCAGTTAACGATTGAGCGGGAGCAATAGCGCTCCACTTGTAATCTGGCCCTTCATTTTTTGAGTGACAACTCCAAATAGCTTACAGGCTACAGGTTGAGGGTGCAGACATTTATTTTGGTTAGGATGAAAAACAGAGGAGAGATGGTAAGTCTCTCTGAATAGGTGTGTCTGAAGCTATGCACGGTTGGAGACAGTCTGATGGAGTGCAGTAGAGAGTTCCAGAGGACAGGAACAGCGCGTGAGAAGTATTGGAGACGGGAGTGGGACATAGAGATAATAGGAGTGTAGAGATGTAGTTCAGTTAATCGAAGAGGACGGGTCAGGGAGTATTTGGAGATGAGAAAAGAAATATAGTTGGGAGTGAGGCTGTTGAATGCTTTATAGGTTAAGGTTATTACTTTGAATTGTATTCTACAGGGTATGGGGAGACAGCGTATAGACTGGCAGAGCAAAAAAGCTGATGTAGATCGACGACTTAGGTGGATGAGTCTAGCAGAAGCATTCATTATCAATTGGATGGGGGAGATTGATACATTACAATTAATAACAATGAATAACTAATATCATCTATCATTTATTAGTAACTTAAATACATTATTTGGATAAATCCTTCAGTATCTACTATACAATGATTATTTTTTACTATAGTCATAATTTCAGTAAAAATTGCACAGAATAAAGCATACACTTTGGAGCAGTGTAGTTATGTTGTATATCACTTAGTTTAACAGTCTTGTGGTCAATACATATCAAACTCTCATTTGAGCTGTGCTTAGTGATATATTTGAGAAAGTTTAGGCAACAGTTGATAACATTTTATAGGAATATGTAAGTATATAAATCACTTCATTTGAAGAATTCTTAACTAGGTGATAAAATCTGCAAAAGAAATAAACAATTGCAATAAATAAAATACACACTTTTAAGTAATTTAACAAGACAGGTATGGCATGGATTCATGGGTTTAATAAAATCATCTATTTGGTAGAGTATTTTCTTTGTATCCATCAATACATGTCTAATTTTCAACAGTAATTTATTGCAACATCAGACGATTGTTTACAAATGTTCCTTAATAAGTATCACATAGTCTGTATCAATATCTTTATTTGAATTGTTTTTTTTAATTTTTTTTATTTCTTTTTATTGAGAAAAGTTCAGGTAAACAATATGCAATCAATGACATAAAGAAAATTCAGTGCTGTTCAGGTTGCAATTATGGAATAAATGGACAAGAAGCACTTATTACAAAGAATATGAAAATAGGAGGTATCTGCTCCAAAGATACAATATTATGAGCGTGTTCTCTTGTGACACAATTATACACAGATAATGGGCAATTTTCTAAGATGCGCATTGGATTGCAAAATAAACTTACATGGTATAAGCCATAATACAAGCGTAATTTATGTTTACTGAAGCTTTCTCATTTTCTGTCACCCGAACTTCCTCATTTTTAAACTGTATTAAACAAAACATAGAAACCAAGCTAAACAAATCTACCTAACACACAAATAAAATAAAAAATAAAACGCTTCAAACAATAATTAACTCTAAGAGAACATTAACCCTTTCGTGACAGGGTTAAAGTGCCTACATCGGAACAACTGTTCCGATGTAGACAAATTGAAACTACGCGATCGTGCATACGATCGCGAGATTTCAATTATTGGATCGCATCTGGGGGGCGTCCCTACAATCCTAGGAACGCCCTCCAGACCGCGATTAAATCCCTGAAGCACAGAAGGCTTCAGGACAGCCGTTAGTTATGACGTTCCATTCCGTCATAACGGCTTTAAAGCCCAGTCTAATTATGACGGAATGGAACGGCATAACGGCTTTAAAAGGTTAAGGAGGCATGGTAGCACAAAGCAGATCATGGGTTCTACCCTTAATAAAAGGGTTAAAGTAGGACATTAATGATCTTTAAATCTAGGCTTGCAGCTTTAACAGGCATCCGTGATATGGTTAAGGAAAGTGACCATTAGATATTTTACTTTTAACAGCATGATAGAGGAGAAAGAATTGCAGTGCTATGATAGACTAGACTAAAGTCTGTACTGTACTTTAAGAATAAGATAGCTGTGTGCGATTCATGAAGCTGTGCGGTCTCGGTAAGGTCAGTTGATGTATTTTAAAGTGTGACCGCTGTTGTTCTAAATGCTTAAGGATCAATGTATCCATAAGGATATAAATAATAGTCAGATTTAATTAAGCATTGCGCAGCAAGGTTAGAAGGTACCTTAGAAGAATCTATAACAAACCCAAGCCTATTACCGGAAGTCTTTGTATATGGGTAGTCTCATCTGTCATATGAATGCACACCCAGGATAAGTTCTAAGTAAGATAAGGTGGGTGATGAATAATTAAACAATATAGAAAACAATGAACCAACAGAAGTAACATATCATGCCATATCCAAAGAACACAATTAGTATTGGCAAGGAAAGTGTGCTAAAATTAAAGGGCTATAATACCCAAATGTTTAAACACTTGAAAGTGATGCAGCATAGCTGAAAAAAGGCTGACTAGAAAATATCACCTGAACATCTCTATGTAAAAAAGAAAGATATTTTACCTCAAAAGTTCCTCAGTAGCCACCTCCCATTGTAAAGGATTTCTAAGCAGCATATAAGTATGTCTGTCCTGGGACAGCTGAAAGGATGAGCCTCGTGAACTCTCATATTATTTCACCATTCAGGTAAAGGAAGCTTACTATGAAATCTCATGAGAGTTAAGTCAAATCTCATGAGATCACAGTAAGAGTTCATGACCTCAGCACTGTTGATGCTGATTGGCTGCTGTTCATTTCTTCATTTTTTTATTATTTTTACCTGCAGCTGGGAGCAGCTAAGTATAACTTTTTACACAGAACTTACTCTGCTGAGCTGAGGAGATTGTGAGGTAAACTATCTTCCTTTTTTACATAGAGATGCTCAGGTGATATTTTCCTGTCAGCTTTTTACAGTTATACTGCATCAGTTTCAAGTGATTTAGCATATGAGTATTATGTCCCTTTAACCAGAACTTAAAATAATTCAAGTACCAATGGTGGAGTTATAAAATTACTGAATGGTAAGGGAAACATCTAAAACTAATAGATTGCCTAATATGGGTAAGTCTCAAGTGAGATTTTAAGGTACTATAAACAGTGACAAAATTACATATAAGCTGTTTCTGCTGCAGAATGATTGATCCCCAATAGACACAAAGATTTAGATTAAGCAAGATAGCATAGTTAATTTTCTCCTTTCCCCTCCTTCAAACGATCCCTTATGTGCTCAAACAATGCAGGGATACTCTTTCTGATTTGATGACAGTCCGAGGTAAAGGTATCATGAAAGGTAATCAAGTTGTCGCTTCTGCTACCTTTATTTGCGCTATTCTCTGCCATCTTTTTTCCCTGTATTTGTACTGTAGTTACGATCAGTAAATCCACTTCCATGGCGCGTTAAACTTATGGGCAACAGCCTTCAGAGCTTGAAGGGTCAGATACATAAGAAGTTTCTGTTTTTTAGATACACGTAGAACCAGAAAAAGAAGAACCCCCCCACAACATATAAATAGTTCAACAGATTTACATGTAAGCTAGTCTCGGTTTGAAGTCATTTATGACTTAAATGCAAAGTTTGTGTCACACAAGTAAGGATTTGCTTTCTGGAGTTGGCTTACACTGTCCTGATGTATATTATTTCAGTCGACTCCGGTAGGTAGACGAACGTCATTGCCTAGAGTTCCATTCATATAGCATAAGATAAATTGCTGCATGGTGATTATTGTTAATTTGTTCCGTTGATAGCAATACTTCAAGCGTCTCACACACCAGCACCAGGGAGGTCGAGTTAAGCCCAGATAATTCAGCAGTCAGCACTTGCGCTATATGTTTTGATTCTGTGCTGCCGCAAACTGACTCCTTTACGGAACACTCAGGAGAAGCCTCCGCAGCCGGAGGGAACAAAGAAAAGACTTTCAGCAGCATCCCCAAACTGAAGCGTCTTGTCTGTGCTGTGAGCAAGCAATTCAGGCTCCCCTGAATACCACTAGGAGATGCCGGTCTGTCTATCCCATGTACAGCTAAAAGCTGATCTTCCAAAGAGTAAGCTGCGGATCTGTTATCCGAGACTTCACATGGTGAGTTAGGTATCCAAGAGTCGGCAACCTCCAGAAGTTGCGGTTCTGGAGCAGAATAATTTTGACGCAAATTAGTTGGAGCCGCCTCCAGAAAACAGGACCGTTTCAATATTTAAAACGCCTTCCGGGGTAGAAGTGATCTGATTTCTTCTATCTACTAAGGTTTCCTGGACACTTATTTGTCAAGGGAGAGGTAGATGGTAATAGTTAGAGGCTGCAAATTAACTTTCAAGAGAGCGTTTTTTTCAGAGCAGAAGAGTCCTGCAGCCATCTTGAAGCCCCGCCCACCGGAAGTCCTCTTTTATTTGAATTGTTAAAAAGAAAAGTAATTTGTTTTTATTTAACAAAATTCACTTTTGAACATTCACAGCATAAATGTTCACTGTGAGACATTAGATTTCCTGTGGGTTTCTGAAGAACATCACACTCGTGTGCGGGGCCTAGTACTACTAATGTTATTGTCTGGTTCTTCAATGGCTTTGCTGTAACTCCACCAATACATTGTACTGAACAAATTAACAGCATTATTTCAACCAATCAAGTACATTTTTACTATTTCAACAGCCTTGACCTGATGAATACCCAGTTTGGCCTGACTAGAGTGGCACATTTTGGCTGTTGCACTTGATGGCTTGGGCACGATGACACCTATGGCATCTATTCTTCAAATGCTGCATCATATGGCCCAGTGTAGATATCATATAATTTG
Organism: Bombina bombina; assembly: GCF_027579735.1. Taxonomy (NCBI): domain Eukaryota; kingdom Metazoa; phylum Chordata; class Amphibia; order Anura; family Bombinatoridae; genus Bombina; species Bombina bombina. The sequence continues at coordinate 1,120,197,900 of NC_069504.1, forward strand.
TGTCAAAATGCCAATTAGCTCACTAAATTCTTGTTTACAGTACAAATGTGTTAAAACAATAAGTTTATATTACAATTGTCTATACTGATATTATGATTTTTAATAAGGAAAAACTTTTGCTGATGTCCATGGTTGTTTGCTCAATTATTACTTCTCTGTTTCCATACACCCATAATTCCCATGGTAATGAACACTTTGATTATTAAAAAGTTAACTGTACAACTGCATAAAAGTATATTAAATTGGACACTTCATGGATATATATGATTGGTTACGTGAGTAAAAAAACAGCTTTTCATACACAATGCTGAGTCAGTAATCACATTTTACTATGTGTCATATCTTTTTCTTCTGGGAAGTTCTGTGAAAATGTCCTTGAAAAGCCAGTGAAATTCCTGTTGTGTATAGTTGTTTAAACAGCTATTCCAGGGGTATTGTATGCACCGTCTCTCCTTGCAGAAATACCCAGCAGCTGCTTGAACTGCTTCACATGTAAGGGCAGAAGAGGATTTTGTTTCCCAGTCTAACAAATCAATACATGATAATATTGTGGAACAAAACTAGTAATTTGACAAAAGAGTCGGTGCAAGAGATACTTGACTTGCGAGTCTAATGTCGTATGAAGAACTAGCAAATAACTTTTGAAGGACAGAGCCGTTGGGAGCAGAGTGACCAAGATACAGGACTCCTCGAGAACAGGCCTAGAACACAAGAACAGGGAGATAAAACACTGTTATTACAAAACAATTTGCTGGCAATAGATTCATATATTAGCAGAGTTTTCAGAGCAGATTACCACCTTGTGTTCTGCAATACTTTAAAAAAAAACTTCCCCCAGCACTTGTTATATTTGGAGGAGCCAATCCACACTTCTTGTTGTCATTTTGTGTAGCAAGACCTGTATTGTTTTACAGTTCTGAATCTCTGCTGAGGCCAGTTAGGCACAGATATGCCACAGTGTTAGGCTAGAATGTAATTGGTACTTTCAATTCTCAGAACTAAAAATCCTACAATTCCCAGAGTTAAATTACAGAATCAGTTGTTCTCTAGGGGTTCTTAAAACCACAGGTCGGGCAGGGTGGGGTATGAGAGTGTGTGTTGTATGAGAGAGTGAGGGTGGGTGTTATATAAGAGTGTGTGTGTTGTATGACAGAGTGTGGTTTATGAGAGAGTATGTGTGTGTTGTAGGAGAGTGTGTGTTGCATAAGAGAGTGTGTGGTGTATGAAAGTATGTTGTATGAGAGAGTTTGTGGTTTGAGAGTGTATGTGTTTTGTATAAGAGTATGTGTGTTGCATGAAAATGTGTGTGTTGTGTGTTGTATGAGAGTGTTGTATGAGAGAGTGTGTGGTGTGTATTGTATGAGAGTTTGTGGTGTGAGCGTGTACGTGTTTTGTATGAGAGTGTGTGTGTTGTATGAAAATGTGTGTGTTGTATGAGAGTGTGTGTGTTGTATGTTGTATGAGAGAGTGCGTGGTGTGTATTGTATGAGAGTGTGTGTGTGTTGTATGAGAGTGTATGTGTGTTGTATGAGAGAGTGTGTGTGTTGTATGTTGTATGAGAGAGTGTGTGTGTGTTGTATGAGAGAGTGTGTATGTGTTGTAGAAGGAAGAGTGTGTGGTGTGTATTGTATGGGCGTGTGTGTGGGGTATGAGAGTGTGTTATATGAGAGAGTGTGGGTGATTGTTATATAAGAGTGTGTGTGTTGTATGAGAGAGTGTGTGTGATGTATAAGAGAGAGTGTGGTTTATGAGAGTGTGTGTGTGTTGTATGAGAGTGTGTGTTGTATAAGAGTGTGTGGTGTATGAGAGTATGTTGTATGAGAGAGTTTGTGGTGTGAGAGTGTACGTGTTTTGTATGAGAGTGTGTGTGTTGTATGAGAGTTTGTGGTATGAGAGTGAACATGTTTTGTATGAGAGTGTGTGTGCTGTATGAAAATGTGTGTGTTGTATGAGTGTGTTGTATGAGAGTGCGTGTTGTATGAGAGAGTGTTTGTGTTATATAAGAGTGTTTGTGGTGTATGAGAGTGTGTGTTGTCTGAGAGAGTGTTTGTGTTATATAAGAGTGTTTGTGGTGTATGAGATTGTGTGTTGTATGAGAGAGTGTTTGTGTTATATAAGAATGTGGTGTATGAGAGTGCGTGTTGTATGAGAGAGTGTTTGTGTTATATAAGAGTGTTTGTGGTGTATGAGAGTGCGTGTTGTATGAGAGAGTGTTTGTGTTATATAAGAGTGTTTGTGGTGTATGAGAGTGCATGTTGTATGAGAGAGTGTTTGTGTTATATAAGAGTGTTTGTGGTGTATGAGAGTGCGTGTTGTATGAGAGAGTGTTTGTGTTGTATAAGAGTGTTTGTGGTGTATGAGAGTGCGTGTTGTATGAGAGAGTGTTAGTGTTATATAAGAGTGTTTGTGGTGTATGAGAGTGCATGTTGTATGAGAGAGTGTTTGTGTTATATAAGAGTGTTTGTGGTGTATGAGAGTGCGTGTTGTATGAGAGAGTGTTAGTGTTATATAAGAGTGTTTGTGGTGTATGAGAGTGCGTGTTGTATGAGAGAGTGTTTGTGTTATATAAGAGTGTTTGTGGTGTATGAGAGTGCGTGTTGTATGAGAGAGTGTTTGTGTTATATAAGAGTGTTTGTGGTGTATGAGAGTGCGTGTTGTATGAGAGAGTGTTTGTGTTATATAAGAGTGTTTGTGGTGTATGAGAGTGCGTGTTGAATGAGAGAGTGTTTGTGTTATATAAGAGTGTTTGTGGTGTATGAGAGAGTGTTTGTGTTATATAAGAGTGTTTGTGGTGTATGAGAGTGCGTGTTGTATGAGAGAGTGTTTGTGTTATATAAGAGTGTTTGTGGTGTATGAGAGTGCGTGTTGTATGAGAGAGTGTTAGTGTTATATAAGAGTGTTTGTGGTGTATGAGAGTGCGTGTTGTATGAGAGAGTGTTAGTGTTATATAAGAGTGTTTGTGGTGTATGAGAGTGCGTGTTGTATGAGAGAGTGTTTGTGTTATATAAGAGTGTTTGTGGTGTATGAGAGTGCGTGTTGAATGAGAGAGTGTTTGTGTTATATAAGAGTGTTTGTGGTGTATGAGAGAGTGTTTGTGTTATATAAGAGTGTTTGTGGTGTATGAGAGTGCGTGTTGTATGAGAGAGTGTTTGTGTTATATAAGAGTGTTTGTGGTGTATGAGAGTGCGTGTTGTATGAGAGAGTGTTAGTGTTATATAAGAGTGTTTGTGGTGTATGAGAGTGCGTGTTGTATGAGAGAGTGTTTGTGTTATATAAGAGTGTTTGTGGTGTATGAGAGTGTGTGTCTCTGTTATTACCTTTTACGACACTTTCAAGTTTGACTACAAAATTGCAGCTACAGTACCTTGATGTATGTTACTTCAGACATTTCGAGACCAAGCATACAAATGGGGTTGCAGAGTTAAGTGGTATCATAGCACTGGGTCTTGGTAATAACGTTTGAAGAACCCTGCTGTAGCTATAAGGTACTGAAGGTTACAAGACTACCAAGCACCACCTTTCTGTGAGCAGAGATCATGTATGACAAGCTTTCAGTGTTCAAGACAGTTGAGGTTAACTATTGCAGGTGAGGTTGGAACTAGAATTAGGATTGTAGCCGTCTCTGGCATCACAGGGGTTAACTCCGTTATTTCTCGCAACCGATGACCAATAAATACCTATTTATGCAACATACATATTCTGCTAGTTTCAGTTTAAATAGCTCTTGTTTAAAGGGACATTAAAGGCAAAATTCAATTTTCCATTACATTTTTTAATTTTGCGTAATTAAAGAATTTTGTTATGCACTTTACTTATTTTGCCCGTTTTTACTGTAATTTAATTTTTAAAATGTTTTTTCCGCTCCCTCATAGAGACTGGAATGCAGTCCATGTAATTCAGAACCCTTACAACCCTACATGCTGTACAGTGGTTGTTTGATCTGGTTTATTCTTGTTTTAACCTTTTTTCAAACAAATATATATATATACTTATGCATAATAACGACATTTTATATGCATAATATATATTTAGTGTATAAAGCCCTATAAATGGAAATATCATTTATGTATCCAATACACACTAAGGGGCCTATTTATTAATGTGTGAGCGGACATGATACAATGTAGCGTATCGTGTCCGCCGCACATCGATGAATGCCGACACTGTCGGCATTTATCATTACACAAGCAGTTCTTGTGAACTGCTTGTGCAATGCCGCCCCCTACAGATTTGCGGCGAATCCGCCGCTAGCAGGGGGTGTCAATCAGCCCAATCGTATAGGATCGGGCGGATTGATGTCCACGGCCTCAGAGCAGGCGGACCAGTTAAGGAGCAGCGGTCTTTAGGCTCGCACAGAAACAGGGGCATCAACATCCACTCAGAGCTTGATAATTCAGCCCCTAAGGGCTAGATTACGATTGGAGCGCAAATTAGCGCTCCCACTCGCGCGTTAACTTCACTAGAAGTAAGCTTTTTGTGCACGCCGGGTGCTGCATGCATTACATTTTAAAAGTAAAATGTTTGCACACAATTGCTAACCAGACACACTCAAAAAGCCGAACTTCGAAAATAGCGAATGCGTTAACGTATTCCCCCATAGACTTTAATGGAGCTCGCAAAGTGTAAAAAAAACACCCATAACACACAAATATACATACATATATATATACCTCTTTAGACATGTGTATGTATGTGTCTCTTTGTTAAAGCCCTTTGCCTGCCATTTTTTTCTAAGTCCTGAGACCTCATATCTTTCAGCTCTTATAACATTTTTATGCATTTTTTGTTTTATACATTTTATTAGACAGTGTTATCATGAGTGTAATTGTACTGTACAATGTATTTTTATTAGACAGTGTTACTATGTGTGTAACTGTACTGTGTAATATATATTTATTAGACAGTGTTAATATGAGTGTAACTGTACTGTGTAATGTATATTTATTAGATATGTTATTATGAGTGTAACTGTACTGTGTAATGTATATTTATTAGATAGTGTTATTATAAGTGTAACTGTACTATGTAATGTATATTTTTTAGACAGTGTTATTATAAGTGTAACTGTACTGTGTAATGTATATTTATTAGACAGTGTTATTATAAGTGTAACTGTACTGTGTAATGTATATTTATTAGACAGTGTTATTATAAGTGTAACTGTACTGTGTAATGTATATTTATTAGACAGTGTTAATATGAGTTTAACTGTACTGTGTAATGTATATTTATTAGATATGTTATTATGAGTGTAACTGTACTGTGTAATGTATATTTATTAGATAGTGTTATTATAAGTGTAACTGTACTATGTAATGTATATTTTTTAGACAGTGTTATTATAAGTGTAACTGTACTGTGTAATGTATATTTATTAGACAGTGTTATTATAAGTGTAACTGTACTGTGTAATGTATATTTATTAGACAGTGTTATTATAAGTGTAACTGTACTGTGTAATGTATATTTATTAGACAGTGTTATTATAAGTGTAACTGTACTGTGTAATGTATATTTATTAGACAGTGTTATTATAAGTGTAACTGTACTGTGTAATGTATATTTATTAGACAGTGTTATTATAAGTGTAACTGTACTGTGTAATGTATATTTATTAGACAGTGTCATTATGAGTGTAACTGTACTGTGTAATGTATATTTATTAGACAGTGTCATTATGAGTGTAACTGTACTGTGTAATGTATATTTATTAGACAGTGTTATTATAAGTGTAACTGTACTGTGTAATGTATATTTATTAGTAGGGTTGCACCGATACCAAGTATTTGCATGAGTACTTGTACTCGTGCAAATGCACCGATACTTAAACCAATACCTCCAATTCCTACCCATACACCATCTTGTGGCGTTTTTCAAACTGCATGTTCCCATTTCATTTTAAGCTGGAGTGGAGACTTAACTAAACATTTTTCACTTCTGTTCTGCCAATACAAATTGCTGTTATTTGTATTATTTTACGTCAGAGCAGTGCTTTAAAAGCTGCTACTTTACAGCTGGAAGCCTCTCATCTTGCACAATTATGCTCAAAATATACTGTACTCTGTGGAACACCCTTAGCCAAGGCTGGACTGGGAATAAAAGCAGCCCTGGAAAAATATGAAGACCAGCCCTATTTTCAGTAGAATACAAATGCCCCATTTTTCTCAAAGGGGATTATTGGGACACTCCTTCCCAAATATTATTTTCAGAATTAAATTATACGACTTTGTATTAAGTACAAGTGTCAGATTTATCAGTTATATAGGCACCCTACAACCCAATTGCATCCAGTAATAGCCACTTTAATTTGTAGCTTTCCAGCCCCAGCTTCTGCAGCTGTCATTTATTGTTGTTGTTATTAATATATGTTATTGTAATAATTTAATTTATAAACATGTTCTGTGAACTGTGTGACAACAAGCACATAAAACTGTTTTATTATCTCAAAATGTCTTTTGAGATACAGTTCATAATTATGAAGAAGCGATCTTAAATCATTAGTCTGTATTGTGCTTGGTAAACTGTCATGGCATAAAAAAGTATCGGTAATTGGTATCTGTGAGTATTTGAAAAAAAGTATCGGTACTTGTACTCGGTCTTAAAAAAATGGTATCGGTGCAACCCTATTTATTAGACAGTGTTATTATAAGTGTAACTGTACTGTGTATTGTATATTTATTAGACAGTGTTATTATAAGTGTAACTGTACTGTGTAATGTATATTTATTAGACAGTGTTATCATGCGTGTAACTGTCCTGTACAATGTATATTTATTAGACAGTGTTATAATGCGTGTAACTGTACTGTGTAATGTATATTTATTAGACAGTGTTATCATGCGTGTAACTGTACTGTGTAATGTATATTTATTAGACAGTGTTATTATAAGTGTAACTGTACTGTGTAATGTATATTTATTAGACAGTGTTATTATAAGTGTAACTGTACTGTGTAATGTATATTTATTAGACAGTGTTATTATGTGTATAACTGTACTGTGTAATGTATATTTATTAGACAGTGTTATCATGCGTGTAACTGTACTGTGTAATGTATATTTATTAGACAGTGTTATCATGCGTGTAATTGTACTGTGTAATGTATATTTATTAGATAGTGTTATCATGCGTGTAACTGTACTGTGTAATGTATGTTTATTAGATGGTGTTATCATGCGTGTAACTGTACTGTGTAATGTATATTTATTAGATGGTGTTATGTGTGTAACTGCACTGTGTAATGTATATTTATTTGATAGTATTAGCATGCGTGTAACTGTACTGTGTAATGTATATTTATTAGACAGTGTTATCATGCGTGTAACTGTACTGTGTAATGTATATTTATTAGACAGTGTTATCATGTGTGTAACTGTACTGTGTAATGTATATTTATTAGATAGTGTTATTATGAGTGTAACTGTACTGTGTAATGTATATTTATTAGACAGTATTATCATGCGTGTAACTGTACTGTGTAATGTATATTTATTAGATGGTGTTAATATGAGTGTAACTGTGCTGTGTAATGTATATTTATTATATGGTGTTAATATGAGTGTAACTGTACTGTGTAATGTATATTTATTAGATGGTGTTAGTATGAGTGTAACTGTACTGTGTAATGTATATTTATTAGATAGTGTTATTATGTGTGTAACTGTACTATGTAATGTATATTTATTAGACAGTGTTAATATGAGTGTAACTGAACTGTGTAATGTATATTTATTAGATAGTGTTATTATGAGTGTAACTGTACTGTGTAATGTATATTTATTAGATAGTGTTATTATGTGTGTAACTGTACTGTGTAATGTATATTTATTAGACAGCGTCATTATGGGTGTAACTGTACTGTGTAATGTATATTTATTAGACAGTGTCATCATGCGTGTAACTGTACTGTGTAATGTATATTTATTAGACAGTGTCATTATGAGTGTAACTGTACTGTGTAATGTATATTTATTAGACAGTGTTATAATGGGTGTAACTGTACTGTGTAATGTATATTTATTAGACAGTGTTATCATGCGTGTAACTGTACTGTGTAATGTATATTTATTATATAGTGTTATTATGAGTGTAACTGTACTGTGTAATGTATATTTATTAGATAGTGTTATTATGAGTGTAACTGTACTGTGTAATGTATATTTATTAGACAGTGTAATTATGAGGGTAACTGTACTGTGTAATGTATATTTATTAGATTGTGTTATTATGTGTGTAACTGTAATGTGTAATGTATATTTATTAGACAGTGTTGTTATGTGTGTAACTGTACTGTGTAATGTATATTTATTAGACAGTGTCATAATGGGTGTAACTGTACTGTGTAATGTATATTTATTAGACAGTGTTATCATGCGTGTAACTGTACAATGTATGTTTTATGTTTTGTGCAACTTTTTTGACTCAAATTAGAAATCAGTTAATTAGAGCTCTAAAGTCACTTATGCTCTTTAAATTCTATTGCGCGCAAACGAACGTGTTTACTTTCAACTCGTAATTTGCTTGCTACTTAAAAAAACGCGATAAACCCCTTATTGCTAGCGCACAACAGTTAGCGCGCCACTCGTAAACTAGGCCTAAATATTTTCTATGGTAACTCATTCTGTGAATGTCACTTTTTGTTGTTGAGGTTTTTAAATGTAATGAAAACAGAGAGGAACATGAAACCCAAATGTTTTCTTTCATGATTCAGACAGAACAATTTTAAACAAGTTTCCAATGTACTTTTGTTATCAAAATTGCTTGATTTTCTGAGTATCCTTTGCTGAAGGTGCAGCAATGCGCTACTGGAAGCTAAATGAACACATTGTGAGCCAATGACAAGAGGCATATATGTGCAGCCTCCAATCAGCAACTAGCTCCCAGTAGTGCATTGCTGCTCCTGAGCCTACCTAGGTATGCTTTTCAACAAAGGTGCCAAGAAATGAAGCAACTTAGATAACAGAAGTAACTTGGTAAGTTGTGTAAAATTGAAAGTTTAATTTTGACTTTACTGTCCCTTTAAACTCCTGTCTTTTCCTTCTTTATAAAACAAAATAAGAAAGAAATAAATACTAGCAGCTGATATTCTGTAGCTTTTCATGTTTAGAATTTGGGGACGATTTATCAATGTCTGTCAGACATAATACGCTGTCGGCATTTAACATTGCACAAGCGGTTCTTGTGAACTGCTTGTGCAATGCCGCCCCTGCAGATTTGCGGCCAATCTAGCTAGCAGGGGGTGTCAATTGGCCCGATCGTATAGGATCGGGAGGATTGATGTCCGCAGCCTCAGTGGCAGCGGACCTGTTCAGGAGCAGCAGTCTTAAAGGACCAGTCAACACTGTAGATTTGCATAATCAACAAATGCATGATAAGAAGACAATGCAATAGCACTTAGTCTGAACTTCAAATGAGTAGTAGATTTTTGTTAAATAAATTGAAAAGTTATGTATATTTCCACTCCCCCTGTTATCATGAGTGTAATTGTACTGTACAATGTATTTTTATTAGACAGTGTTACTATGTGTGTAACTGTACTGTGTAATATATATTTATTAGACAGTGTTAATATGAGTGTAACTGTACTGTGTAATGTATATTTTTTAGACAGTGTTATTATAAGTGTAACTGTACTGTGTAATGTATATTTATTAGACAGTGTTATTATAAGTGTAACTGTACTGTGTAATGTATATTTATTAGACAGTGTTATTATAAGTGTAACTGTACTGTGTAATGTATATTTATTAGACAGTGTTATTATAAGTGTAACTGTACTGTGTAATGTATATTTATTAGACAGTGTTATCATGCGTGTAACTGTCCTGTACAATGTATATTTATTAGACAGTGTTATAATGTGTGTAACTGTACTGTGTAATGTATATTTATTAGACAGTGTTATCATGCGTGTAACTGTACTGCGTAATGTATATTTATTAGACAGTGTTATTATAAGTGTAACTGTACTGTGTAATGTATATTTATTAGACAGTGTTATTATAAGTGTAACTGTACTGTGTAATGTATATTTATTAGACAGTGTTATTATGTGTATAACTGTACTGTGTAATGTATATTTATTAGACAGTGTTATCATGCGTGTAACTGTACTGTGTAATGTATATTTATTAGACAGTGTTATCATGCGTATAACTGTACTGTGTAATGTATATTTATTAGATAGTGTTATCATGCGTGTAACTGTACTGTGTAATGTATGTTTATTAGATGGTGTTATCATGCGTGTAACTGTACTGTGTAATGTATATTTATTAGATGGTGTTATTATGTGTGTAACTGCACTGTGTAATGTATATTTATTCGATAGTGTTAGCATGCGTGTAACTGTACTGTGTAATGTATATTTATTAGACAGTGTTAGCATGCGTGTAACTGTACTGTGTAATGTATATTTATTAGACAGTGTTATCATGCGTGTAACTGTACTGTGTAATGTATATTTATTAGACAGTGTTATCATGTGTGTAACTGTACTGTGTAATGTATATTTATTAGACAGTATTATCATGCGTGTAACTGTACTGTGTAATGTATATTTATTAGATGGTGTTAATATGAGTGTAACTGTGCTGTGTAGTGTATATTTATTATATGGTGTTAATATGAGTGTAACTGTACTGTGTAATGTATATTTATTAGATGGTGTTAGTATGAGTGTAACTGTACTGTGTAATGTATATTTATTAGATAGTGTTATTATGTGTGTAACTGTACTATGTAATGTATATTTATTAGACAGTGTTAATATGAGTGTAACTGAACTGTGTAATGTATATGTATTAGATAATGTTATTATGAGTGTAACTGTACTGTGTAATGTATATTTATTAGATAGTGTTATTATGTGTGTAACTGTACTGTGTAATGTATATTTATTAGACAGCGTCATTATGGTTGTAACTGTACTGTGTAATGTATATTTATTAGACAGTGTCATCATGCGTGTAACTGTACTGTGTAATGTATATTTATTAGACAGTGTCATTATGAGTGTAATTGTACTGTGTAATGTATATTTATTAGACAGTGTCATAATGGGTGTAACTGTACTGTGTAATGTATATTTTTTAGACAGTGTCGTTATGAGTGTAATTGTACTGTGTAATGTATATTTATTAGACAGTGTCATAATGGGTGTAACTGTACTGTGTAATGTATATTTATTAGATGGTGTTAATATGAGTGTAACTGTGCTGTGTAGTGTATATTTATTATATGGTGTTAATATGAGTGTAATTGTACTGTGTAATGTATATTTATTAGATGGTGTTAGTATGAGTGTAACTGTACTGTGTAATGTATATTTATTAGATAGTGTTATTATGTGTGTAACTGTACTATGTAATGTATATTTATTAGACAGTGTTAATATGAGTGTAACTGAACTGTGTAATGTATATGTATTAGATAGTGTTATTATGAGTGTATCTGTACTGTGTAATGTATATTTATTAGATAGTGTTATTATGTGTGTAACTGTACTGTGTAATGTATATTTATTAGACAGCGTCATTATGGGTGTAACTGTACTGTGTAATGTATATTTATTAGACAGTGTCATCATGCGTGCAACTGTACTGTGTATAGTATATTTATTAGACAGTGTCATTATGAGTGTAATTGTACCGTGTAATGTATATTTATTAGACAGTGTCATAATGGGTGTAACTGTACTGTGTAATGTATATTTATTAGACAGTGTTATCATGCGTGTAACTGTACTGTGTAATGTATATTTATTATATAGTGTTATTATGAGTGTAACTGTACTGTGTAATGTATATTTATTAGATAGTGTTATTATGAGTGTAACTGTACTGTGTAATGTATATTTATTAGACAGTGTAATTATGAGGGTAACTGTACTGTGTAATGTATATTTATTAGATTGTGTTATTATGTGTGTAACTGTAATGTGTAATGTATATTTATTAGACAGTGTTGTTATGTGTGTAACTGTACTGTGTAATGTATATTTATTAGACAGTGTCATAATGGGTGTAACTGTACTGTGTAATGTATATTTATTAGACAGTGTTATCATGCGTGTAACTGTACAATGTATGTTTTATGTTTTGTGCAACTTTCTTGACTCAAATTAGAAATCAGTTAATTAGAGCTCTAAAGTCACTTATGCTCTTTAAATTCTATTGCGCGCAAACGAACGTGTTTACTTTCAACTCGTAATTTGCTTGCTACTTAAAAAAACGCGATAAACCCCTTATTGCTAGCGCACAACAGTTAGCGCGCCACTCGTAAACTAGGCCTAAATATTTTCTATGGTAACTCATTCTGTGAATGTCACTTTTTGTTGTTGAGGTTTTTAAATGTAATGAAAACAGAGAGGAACATGAAACCCAAATGTTTTCTTTCATGATTCAGACAGAACAATTTTAAACAAGTTTCCAATGTACTTTTGTTATCAAAATTGCTTGATTTTCTGAGTATCCTTTGTTGAAGGTGCAGCAATGCGCTACTGGAAGCTAAATGAACACATTGTGAGCCAATGACAAGAGGCATATATGTGCAGCCTCCAATCAGCAGCTAGCTCCCAGTAGTGCATTGCTGCTCCTGAGCCTACCTAGGTATGCTTTTCAACAAAGGTGCCAAGAAATGAAGCAACTTAGATAACAGAAGTAACTTGGTAAGTTGTGTAAAATTGAAAGTTTAATTTTGACTTTACGTGTCCCCTTTAAACTCCTGGTTCTTTTTCCTTCTTTATAAAAACAAAATAAGAAAGAAAGAAATACTAGCAGCTGATTTTCTGTAGCTTTTCATGTTTAGAATTTGGGGACGATTTATCAATGTCTGTCCGACATAATACGCTGTCGGCATTTAACATTGCACAAGCGGTTCTTGTGAACTGCTTGTGCAATGCCGCCCCTGCAGATTTGCGGCCAATCTAGCTAGCAGGGGGTGTCAATTGGCCCGATCGTATAGGATCGGGAGGGATGTGATGTCCGCAGCTCAGAGGCAGCGGACCTTGGTCAGGAGCAGCAGTCTTAAAGGACCAGTCAACACTGTAGATTTGCATAATCAACAAATGCATGATAAGAAGACAATGAAATAGCACTTAGTCTGAACTTCAAATGAGTAGTAGATTTTTGTTAAATAAATTGAAAAGTTATGTATATTTCCACTCCCCCTGTATCATGTGACAGCCATCAGCCAATCACAAATGCATATACGTATGTGCTGTGAATTCTTGCACATGCTCAGTAGGAGTTTGTGACCAAAAGGGTGTTAATATAAAAAGGACTGTTGCACATTTTGTTAATGGAAGAAACATTGGGAAAAGTTGTTTAAAAATTTACTGCTCTATCTGAATCATAGGAGGAGGAGAAGACAAGGGGCGCCAACATAGTGTAAATCAGATATATGTGATGTGAAAAAATAATTCGCATAAAATCTACTCACAAATATAGTGGCACCTAGAATGAACTAGGTGTGTACAGGCAGGCTGACATTCAGGACCAGCAGTCAGGACAGATCTTTCACCAGGCTCTGTAACTCTGAAAGGAGATAATAATGCCTTTCCTGGAGTTACAGAGCCTGGTGAAAGATCTGCCCAGCTCCAGCCAGCAGCGTCTGTCTCACACCATTCTGAGTGATCTTGCGTTGGCCCTCATTGATGGTACAGTTTTTGAAATAGTACAAGGATTATTGGAGATCCAGCACCTAACGGAGAAAAACCTTTACAATCAGCGGGTAAAGCTACATGCAGAACACAGAGCCCTTCTTTCCAGTGGGACTTTTAACCAGCTTTATCGTTGATACTGACGCTGTCAGTTTGCCTGAAGACCAAGCTTGATTGTGTGAGCAGCACTTCGGAATACCAATACAGCCGTTTGAATTCCTGCTTTGGCGAAACCGGCTTTCTTCACCATCCACAGCTGCTGTTCCCTCTACTTACATCTACTTATCCACAGGTCTCCTGGGCGAGACCTCCAGCGTACTGACTGCTGGTCCTGAATGTCAGCCTGCCTGTACACACCTAGTTCATTCTAGGTGCCACTATATTTGTGAGTAGATTTTATGCGAATTATTTTATCACATCACATATATCTGATGTACACTATGTTGGCCGGCCCCTTGTCTTCTCCTGCCTCCTAGATATCCTGACCCACCACACCGTGGATACAAGCGGAGGAGCAAGCCTAACACCTGGACACACAAAATTTATATCCTTATAATTATAAAGTGGACTTTTCTTTTCATGGACACAGAGATATTTGCATATATCCAAATATATATATATACTCTCGTTTTTATGTAATGTTATTTAGTATTGTCACTATAATTATATTTAAATTGCACATATTGTCACTTACCAAAAATTGCTTGTACACCTGAGACCCCTAATATATCTATTATTATTTTTCTATTCAGATTTATCTATACAGATGCCTTTTTGAAAAAGATACCAAAGGGTTTGCAAATTTATATCATTGTCACTTCCACTATAGCGCATCCTCTCAGTTTTTTCTTGTTTAGAAATCACTTTATCATCTATCTGAATCATGAAGTTTAATTTTGACTTGAGTGTCCCTTGAAGACCGTTGCTTCATAACTGCTGTTTCCGGCAAATAAATATTAAAACACCTTTATTTTTTATTTTTTTATTAAATAATATTTCTTTCACATTTATTAAGACAGCACATACAGGGCGGGATTTACAGCCCAGGTGTCTGCAGGCACCAACATTTGAAGGGCCTATCGTTAACTAGTGTGCCGGCGACCTTAACTAAAATGGCCACCAGCACTGCACGTTTGCAGTAGCCATCTTTGTTAAGGCCACAACAAGCGTAATACACATTGTGACCTTAACAAAGATGGCCACCACACATGTGCAGTGCTGTTATTTCAATGCCAGCCATCTTAGATAAGGTCACCAGCTTACTGGTATTTATAATAGGCAGAAACAGGTGCCCCTCTATGGAGGGCTCCTGTAGGCACATGATTACTCTGCCTTATTATAAGCACATAAAGCAGATGATACATGACTATTGTGTTCATAACAAGCTTCCAGTATTAATGTTTAGCCAAGAGAACAGAGAAAGTTGAAAGAAAACAAGCAAAATAAACAAATAAATAAAACACAAGAACAGACACATATAGGTACTCATGTGTTGTTGCTTTGAATGTGGAAAAAGGGATTGTAAGTATAAATCCTGTTTTTTATAATTACTTTGAATAATATTTATTTTTCCAAATATCAAGGAAATTTAAAATAATTTTTACATTTGCTGTAGTGCCAATTGCTGTGTTTGGGTCACGAAACAACTGGAGGATGAATTGAGCTCTGCATAGATCTCAATAACTTTGTCGGTACATTGGTATATTCAATTTTTGTTGGTAATTAAAAGTTCTCTTATTGATAATCTAAGTGAAAATGATCACTGGTTACACAAGGACTCATCCCCGCTTGTGCTGTAATTACCATTTACTGGGCAAATGCCTCTTTGGGCCAAACGGAGGTAGATAGCCAAAAAGACAATTTTCCAGGTACAGAAGTTGCATAAATGAATCCCAGAGAGTACTAGGGAATAATCTGTTTAGTGTCATACTATGTGGGCCATTCAAAATATTTAAAAAAATACTAAAATTAGTTTGAAGGGAGCCTAGCAAAGTGCTGTGGTGCTCACACCCCTATACATTTTGACACCTTAGGCATGGACCTTAAGTGCCTACACTATAATATGCCCCAGCCAGAGGCCATCACTGGTGTCTAGAGAGATATAAAAACAGGTAAAACATAAAGTACCACAAGGAGTCGGAAGCCTGACCTGTGAGAGAGTCCCAGGTCACCAGGATGACAGAGGTGGAGGAGGTGGCATTGGAGGGAGAAAGTCTAGGTTCTGCACTGACTGTAATATCTGCAGCCCTGCCCGGTGCTGCTCACTGAGAGGAAAGAATGTTCCCGGAAGAAAAAGCTTTAGTGTTCCTTTCCTGGCCTGTTGTATAGACATAAACAGTACAATTCAGTGTCACACCATATCAGAAGCTACAAGCGTTTCAACATAACACAGTATTAAAGCCCCCTAGAAAGCTTCTGCATGAACAAGGGCAACAGTTGTACAACATGGCAGTGACTGCATGAACAAGGGCAACAGTTGTACAACATGGCAGTGACTGCATGAACAAGGGCAACAGTTGTACAACATGGCAGTGACTGCATGAACAAGGGGCAACATTTGTACAACATGGCAGTGACTTGCATGAACACGGGCAACAGTTGTACAACATGGCAGGTGACTGCATGAACAAGGGCAAGGGCAACAGTTGTACAACTTGGCAGTGAGCTGCGATGAACAAGGGCAAGGGCAACAGTTTGTACAACATGGCAGTGACTGCATGAACAAGGGCAACAGTTGTACAACATGGCAGTGACTGCATGAAACAAGGGCAACAGTTGTATCACATGGCAGTGACTGCGATGAACAAGGGCAACAGTTGTACAACATGGCAGTGACTGCATGAACAAGGGCAACAGTTGTACAACATATCAGTGACTGCATGAACAAGGGCAACAGTTGTACAACATGGCAGTGACTGCATGAACAAGGGCAACAGTTGTACAACATATCAGTGACTGCATGAACAAGGGCAACAGTTGTACAACATGGCAGTGACTGCCTGAACAAGGGCAAGGGCAACAGTTGTACAACATGGCAGTGACTGCATGAACAAGGGCAACAGTTGTACAACATGGCAGTGACTGCATGAACAAGGGCAACAGTTGTACAACATGGCAGTGACTGCATGAACAAGGGCAACAGTTGTACAACATGGCAGTGACTGCATGAACAAGGGCAACAGTTGTACAACATGGCAGTGACTGCATGAACAAGGGCAACAGTTGTACAACATGGCAGTGACTGCATGAACAAGGGCAACAGTTGTACAACATGGCAGTGACTGCATGAACAAGGGCAACAGTTGTACAACATGGCAGTGACTGACTCACAGGGCGGATTCTATAATCTAAGGCAGATAGTGGTAAATTTACATCATTAGTAGCAAATGCTTTCAAACAATACCTAAATGGAAACTGTACTCAAACAAATGATGTCATTGATATGAATAAGCGGCATCTAATCATGTTGCCTTTTGTTTTTGCATGAACAAGTTGTGAAGTTTAAAGCTTTTAAAATGTAAACTGAAAATATTACAGCTGTGTCAGTTGCTTACTACTAATGGTTACTGTCTGATAGCTACTTTCTGTTAATGCTGATTGGCTGATTTGTGCTTCTGATTAATGCTTATTGGTTGATAGGTACTTCCTGTTAATGCCGATTGGATGATTTGTGCTTCTGATTAATGCTTATTGGCTGATAGGTACTTCCTGACAATTATCACCTTGTATTAGTACCTATGAGACAATTAACGTTAGTAGGAATTGCTAATATTGCTTTATTGTTTTACTTAAAAATGTTAGCAGACAATGTCTTCATGTTTAAATGCTGCTTTTTAATATGGATGACAGAACATTTTTGAGTACAGTGTCCCTTTAAGGGGATATGGAACGTTCATATATTTTATCATGAATTTAAAGGGATACAAGTCAAAATAAACTTTTATGATTCAGATAAATCACTGTTTTTCAAACCTGTTCTCAGACCTCCCTAACAGGCCACATTTGGAGGATATCTGAACTAGAGCTCAGATGAAACAATCAGCTGATTAGTGAACATGGTTATTTTACCTGCTCTCAGCCAAGGGAATCCTGAAAATCTGGCCTGGTGGGGAGGCCTGAGGACAGATGGGAAAACCAGTGAGATAGAGCAGCAGTTTTAAGACGCTTTCCAATATACTTCTATTATCACATTTTGCACAGCCTTTTTATTTGCTCACTTTCTAGGGAACAAGCTCCTTACTGAGAATGTGCACAAGCTCACAGCATATACGTATACTAGTCTGTGATTGGCTGATATTTATCACATGATAAAGGGGGCCAGAAAATAGGAGGAAAAATACATTTGCCAGAAAAAATCCACTGCTTATTTGCATTGTATTTTTATTATGCATTTGTTAATTATGCAATTCTATTGCATGTAGTGGTCCTTTAAGAACTAATGTACAGATTACTGCTGACTCATGGGGCGTGATCCGATATACGGCACAGGTTTCGGCGCAATCATGGAAACCTGCGCCGCCCGTAGTTTCAGCTTGCAACTCGAGCTATCCCATATACGGCGCCGTCAGATGCTAAAGTGCGGTAAGTCTGACAAACCAGCGATGTCCAGAAATCTGCGTAAGTACAAATTTCTGGAGTCGCCAGTGACTTACGGCACTTTAGAAACTGCCGCCACATAAAAAACTTGACTAAGGCCTAGATTTGGAGTTCGGCGGTAGCCGTCAAAACCAGCGTTAGAGGCTCCTAACGCTGGTTTTGGCCGCCCGCTGGTATTTGGAGTCAGTGATTAAAGGGTCTAACGCTCACTTTACAGCCGCGACTTTTCCATACCGCAGATCCCCCTACGCCATTTGCGTATCCTATCTTTTCAATGGGATCTTTCTAACGCCGGTATTTAGAGTCGTTTCTGCAGTGAGCGTTAGAGCTCTAACGACAAAACTCCAGCCGCCTGAAAATAGCAGGAGTTAAGAGCTTTCTGGCTAACGCCGGTTATTAAAGCTCTTAACTACTGTACCCTAAAGTACACTAACACCCATAAACTACCTATGTACCCCTAAACCGAGCTCCCCCCCACATCGCCGCCACTCGATTAAAAATTTTAACCCCTAATCTGCCGACCGCCACCTACGTTATACTTTATGTACCCCTAATCTGCTGCCCCTAACCCCGCCGACCCCTATATTACATTTATTAACCCCTAATCTGCCCCCCCACAACATCGCCGCCAGCTACTTAAAATAATTAACCCCTAATCTCTCCGACCGCCAAAGCGCCGCCACCTACGTTATCCCTATGTACCCCTAATCTGCTGCCCCTAACACCGCCGACCCCTATATTATATTTATTAACCCCTAATCTGCCCCCCTCAATGTCGCGACACCTGCCTACACTTATTAACTCCTAATCTGCCGAGCGACCTGAGCGCTACTATAATAAAGTTATTAGCCCCCTAATCCGCCTCACTAACCCTATAATAAATAGTATTAACCCCTAATCTGCCCTCCCTAACATCGCCGACACCTACCTTCAATTATTAACCCCCTAATCTTCCGATCGGAGCTCACCGCTATTCTAATAAATGTATTAACCCTAAAGCTAAGTCTAACCCTAACACTAACACCCCCCTAACTTAAATATAATTTACATCTAACGAAATAAATTAACTCTTATTAAATAAATTAATCCTATTTAAAGCTAAATACTTACCTGTAAAATAAACCCTAATATAGCTACAATATAAATTATAATTATATTATAGCTATTTTAGGATTAATATTTATTTTAACAGGCAACTTTGTATTTATTTTAACCAGTACAATAGCTATTAAATAGTTAAGAACTATTTAATAGTTACCTAGTTAAAATAATAACAAATTTACCTGTAAAATAAATCCTAACCTAAGATATAATTAAACCCTAACACTACCCTATCAATAAAATAATTAAATAAACTACCTACAATTACCTACAATTAACCTAACACTACACTATCAATAAATTAATTAAACACAATTGCTACAAATAAATACAATTAAATAAACTAGCTAAAGTACAAAAAATAAAAAAGAACTAAGTTACAGAAAATAAAAAAATATTTACAAACATAAGAAAAATATTACAACAATTTTAAACTAATTACACCTACTCTAAGCCCCCTAATAAAATAACAAAGCCCCCCAAAATAAAAAATTCCCTACCCTATTCTAAATTAAAAAAGTTACAAGCTCTCTTACCTTACCAGCCCTGTACAGGGCCCTTTGCGGGGCATGCCCCAAGAAGTTCAGCTCTTTTGCCTGTAAAAAAAAACATACAATACCCCCCCCCCCCAACATTACAACCCACCACCCACATACCCCTAATCTAACCCAAACCCCCCTTAAATAAACCTAACACTAAGCCCCTGAAGATCTTCCCTACCTTGTCTTCACCATCCAGGTTCACCGATCCGTCCTGAAGAGCTCCTCCGATGTCCTGATCCAAGCCCAAGCGGGGGGCTGAAGAGGTCCATGATCGGTCAAAGTCTTCATCCAAGCGGGGCAGAAGAGGATCTTCCATCCGATTGAAGTCTTCATCCAGGCGGCATCTTCTATGGTCTTCCATCCGGAGCGAAGCGGCAGGTATCCTGAAGACCTCCAGCGCGGAACATCCATCCGGACCGACGACGATGGAACGACGTAATGACGGTTCCTTTAAGGGACGTCATCCAAGATGGCGTCCCTCGAATTCCGATTGGCTGATAGGATTCTATCAGCCAATCGGAATTAAGGTAGGAATTTTCTGATTGGCTGATGGAATCAGCCAATCAGAATCAAGTTCAATCCGATTGGCTGATCCAATCAGCCAATCAGATTGAGCTCACATTCTATTGGCTGTTCCGATCAGACCAATAGAATGCGAGCTCAATATGATTGGCTGATTGGATCGGCCAATCGGATTGAACTAGATTCTGATTGGCTGATTCCATCAGCCAATCAGAAAATTCCTACCTTAATTCCGATTGGCTGATAGAATCCTATCAGCCAATTGGAATTCGAGGGACGCCATCTTGGATGACGTCCCTTAAAGGAACCGTCATTAGTCGGGAGACATCGGAAGAAGAGGATGGATCCGCGTCGCCTGCTTCAAGATGGACCCGCTCCGCACCGGATGGAAGAAGATCGAAGATGCCCGCTTGGAGAAGATGTTTGCCGGTCCGGATGTCCTCTTCTTGCCGGATAGGAGGAAGACTTTGGAGCCTCTTCTGGACCTCTTCAGCACCGGATTATGGATCGCCAACCCCCGCTTGGGTTGGATGAAGATCTTGGAGCCAGACGGATCGGTGATACCTGGATGGTGAAGACAAGGTAGGAAGATCTTCAGGGGCTTAGTGTTAGGTTTATTTAAGGGGGGTTTGGGTTTAGATTAGGGATATGTGGGTGGTGGGTTGTAATGTTGGGGGGGGTATTGTATGTTTTTTTTTACAGGCAAAAGAGCTGACTTCTTGGGGCATGCCCCGCAAAGGGCCCTGTTCAGGGCTGGTAAGGTAAAAGAGCTTGTAACTTTTTTAATTAGAATAGGGTAGGGAATTTTTTATTTTGGGGGGGCTTTGTTATTTTATTAGGGGGCTATGAGTAGGTGTAATTAGTTTAAAATTGTTGTAATATTTTTCTTATGTTTGTAAATATTTTTTTATTTTTTGTAACTTAGTTCTTTTTTATTTTTTGTACTTTAGTTAGTTTATTTAATTGTATTTATTTGTAGCAATTGTGTTTAATTAATTATTGATAGTGTAGTGTTAGGTTAATTGTAGGTAATTGTAGGTAGTTTATTTAATTATTTTATTGATAGGGTAGTGTTAGGTTTATTTGTAACTTAGGTTAGGATTTATTTTACAGGTAAATTTGTTATTATTTTAACTAGGTAACTATTAAATAGTTCTTAACTATTTAATAGCTATTGTACCTGGTTAAAATAATTACAAAGTTGCCTGTAAAATAAATATTAATCCTAAAATAGCTATAATATAATTATAATTTATATTGTAGCTATATTAGGATTATTTTACAGTAAGTATTTAGCTTTAAATAGGAATAAGTTATTTAATAAGAGTTAATTTATTTCGTTAGATGTAAATTATATTTAAGTTAGGGGGGTGTTAGTGTTAGGGTTAGACTTAGCTTTAGGGGTTAATACATTTATTAGAATAGCGGTGAGCTCCGGTCGTCAGATTAGGGGTTAATATTGAAGGTAGGTGTCGGCGATGTTAGGGAGGGCAGATTAGGGGTTAATACTATTTATGATAGGGTTAGTGAGGCGGATTAGGGGTTAATAACTTTATTATAGTAGCGCTCAGGTCCGCTCGGCAGATTAGGGGTTAATAAGTGTAGGTAGGTGTCGGCGACGTTGTGGGGGGCAGATTAGGGGTTAATAAATATAACATAGGGGTCGGCGATGTTAGGGCAGCAGATTAGGGGTACATAGGGATAATGTAGGTTGCGGCGGTTTACGGAGCGGCAGATTAGGGGTTAAAAGTGTAATGCAGGGGTCAGCGATAGCGGGGGGCGGCAGATTAGGGGTTAATAAGTGTAAGGTTAGGGGTGTTTAGACTCGGGGTACATGTTAGAGTGTTAGGTGCAGACTTAGGAAGTGTTTTCCCATAGGAAACAATGGGGCTGCGTTAGGAGCTGAACGCTGCTTTTTTGCAGGTGTTAGGTTTTTTCAGCTCAAACAGCCCCATTGTTTCCTATGGGAGAATCGTGCACGAGCACGTTTTTGATGCCGGCCGCGTCCGTAAGCAACTCTGGTATCGAGAGTTGCATTTGCGGTAAAAATGCTCTACGCTCCTTTTTTGGAGCCTAACGCAGCATTTGTTTGAACTCTCGATACCAGAGTTAAATTTATGGTGCGGCCAGAAAAAAGCCCGCGGAGCGTTAACAGCCCTTTTACCGCCGAACTCCAAATCTAGGCCTGAGTTTTTAAATCACCCGTACTGTCTAACACGCCTCCCAAACATAGCCCGACACGTATACCCTTCTATCCTCAATCCCCCCTCTCACTCCTAACAATAAATATATTAACCCCTAAACCGCCGCTCCCGGACCCCACCGCCAGCTACATTATCTATATTACCCCCTAATGTGAGCCCCCTACACCGCCGCTACCTATTTTAACTATATTACCCCCTAATGTGAGCCCCCTACACCGCCGCTACCTATTTTAACTATATTACCCGTAATGTGAGCCCCTACCCGCTGGCCACCTATTTAAACTATATTAACCCCTAATCTGACCCCCTTACACCGCCGCCACCTATATTAAAATTATTAACCCCTAATCTAATCCCCCTTACACCGCCGCCACCTATATTAAATTAATTACCCCCTAATCTAATCCCCCTATACCGCCGCCACCTATATTAAATTAACCCCTAAAATACTAAAATTTCCCTACCACTAAACATAAGTCTAACCCTACAAATAGCCTTGAAAAGGGCTTTTTGCGTGGCATTGCCCCAAAGTAAACAGCTCTATTGCCAGCCCTTAAAAGGGCTTTTTGCGGGCCATTGCCCTAAAGTAACCAGCTCTTTTACCAGCCCTTAAAAGGGCTTTTTGCGGGGCATTGTCACAAAGTAATCAGCTCTTTTGCCTCTAATCTAAATCCCCCTACACCACCGCCACCTATAATAAATGTATTACCCCCTAATCTAATCCCCCTACACCGCCGCCATTTATATTAAAATTATTAACCCCTAATCTAATCCCCCTACACCGCTGTCACCTATATTAACTATATTAACCCCAATTACATTAGGGTTAATATAGTTAATATAGTTATTATATTATATATATTAACTATATTAACCCTATCTAACTCTAACACCCCTAACTTAATTATTATTAAAATAAATCTAAATAATATTAATAATATTAACTAAATTATTCCTATTTAAAGCTAAATACTTACCTATAAAATAAACCCTAAGATAGCTACAATATAATTAATAATTACATTGTAGCTATTTTAGGGTTTATATTTATTTTACAGGTTCCGATCAGCCAATAGAATGCAAGCTCAATCTGATTGGCTGATTGGATCAGCCAATTGGATTGAACTTGAACCTGATTGGCTGATTGAATCAGCCAATCAGATTTTCTTACCTTAATTCCGATTGGCTGATAGAATCCTATCAGCCAATCGGAATTCGAGGGACGCCATCTTGGATGACGTCATTTAAAGGAAACTTCATTCGTCGGGCCAGCTGGATGTTCCGCGTTGGAGGTTGGAAGAAGCCGGAAGAAAGAAGATTGAAGATGCCACTTGGAGGACCTCTTCTTTGCCGCTTGGATGAAGACATCGCCGGGATGCAAGACCTCTTCTTTGCCGCTTGGATGAAGACATCGCCAGGATGGAAGACCTCTTCTTTGCCGCTTGGATGAGGACATCGCCGGGATGGAGGACCACATCTGGATGAAGAGTTCGGCCCGGCTGGGTGAAGACAACTCAAGGTAGGGAGATCTTCTGGGGGTTAGTGTTAGGTTTTTTAAGGGGGGTTTGGGTGGGTTTAGAGTAGGGGTATGTGGGTGGTGGGTTATAATGTTGGGGGTGGTATTGTGTTTTTTTTTACAGGCAAAAGAGCTGATTACTTTGGAGAAATGCCCCGCAAAAAGCCCTTTTAAGGGCTGGTAAAAAAGCTGGTTACTTTTTAATTTAGAATAGGGTAGGGCATTTTTTTATTTTGGGGGGCTTTATTATTTTATTAGGGGGCTTAGATTAGGTGTAAGTAGCTTAAAATTCTTGTAATCTTTTTTTATTTTTTGTAATTAAGTGTTTGTTTTTGTAATTTAGTTTCGTGTATGTAATTGTATTTTAGTTTAGATATTTGTAGTTTATTTAATTTATTGATAGTGTAGGTGTATTTGTAACTTAGGTTAGGATTTATTTTACAGGTAAATTGGTAATTATTTTAACTAGGTAGCTATTAAATAGTTATTAACTATTTAATAGCTATTGTACCTAGTTAAAATAAATACCAAGTTACCTGTAAAATAAATATAAACCCTAAAATAGCTACAATATAATTATTAATTATATTGAAGCTATCTTAGGGTTTATTTTATAGGTAAGTATTTAGATTTAAATAGGAATAATTTAGTTAATATTATTAATATTATTTAGGGGTGTTAGAGTTAGATAGGGTTAATATAGTTAATATATATAATATAATAACTATATTAACTATATTAACCCTAATATAATTAGGTTTAATATAGTTAATATATATAATATAATAACTATATTAACCCTAATATAATTAGGGTTAATATAGTTAATATAGGTGACGGCGGTGTAGGAGGATTAGATTAGGGGTTAATAATTTTAATATAGGTGGCGGCGGTGTAGGGGGATTAGATTATATCGGATCGAGACCATTATGTCTAACAAACTGTAGTTTCTACAATATGGAAAAAAATCACTTGGCCCAGCCAGTAAGCATCTAATAGCTATATAGTCATGAGGGTCCTCTTTTTAAAATGCAGGCTTTAGTGCATGTGCACCACAACACTGATAGACAGTGAGCACGTCAGTCATGCACATGCATGCAAGCATTAACTCATCATATGCCAAAATATTGTTAATAATCCTGAAATATCACAGTGCATGTGCACCACAACACTGATAGACAGTGAACACGTCAGTCATGCACATGCATGCAAGCATTACCTCATCATATGCCAAAATATTGTTAATAATCCTGAAATCACAGTGTTATGTGCACGTTTTTGAGTTCAGATGTCAGCTCTGCTAATGAATTTAAATAGATTTACAAATCACCTGAGCTGCATATAATATTTTTGCATGGCTACCGCTAATAGATTGGTGTGGGGGCTTTACAAATTTAAATTCATTTTTATTTTGGTTTAATGACACCCACTGTCATTTCTGCCATTTTAGAAAGATGGGTTGGGCTGTAAATGTACAGCACAGTTCCGTTCTTCTGATCTGGTCTGCGTGTAATCCGGTTGCATTTTGAGTTTACGTTATGCAGATTTCTATATATGGTAGTTTTGTCTCCCATTAAATGGCAGTAAAGGCAAAATATTTTTTTATGATTCAGATAAAGCAGCCATTTTAAAGGGACAGTCTACTCCAGAATTGTTATTGTTTTAAAAAGATAGATAATCCCTTTATTACCCATCCCCCAGTTTTGCATAACCAACACAGTTATAATAATATACTTTTTACCTCTGTGATTAACTTGTATCTAAGCCTCTGCAGACCCCTTATTTTAATTCTTTTGACAGACTTGCATTTTAGCCAATCAGTGCAGACTCCTAAGTAACTTCACGGGAGTGAGCACAATGTTATCTATATGGCACACATGAACTAGCACTGTCTAGCTATAACAAAACTGTCAAAATGTACTGAGATAAGAGATGGCCTTCAAGGTCTTAGAAATTAGCATATGAGCCTACCTCCATTTAGCTTTCAACAAAGAATACCAAGAGAACAAAGCACATTTGATGATTAAAGGAAATTGGAAAGTTGTTTTAACCCCTTAATGACAACTGACGTACCAGGTACGTCAAGCAAAAACTAACTGTTAATGACAATAGACGTACCTGGTACGTCAGTTGTCTTAGAGAGTGCTGGAAGCTATCGCAATCGCTTCCAGCAGCTCTCAGGGTATTGCAGTGATGCCTCGATATGGAGGCATCCTGCAATACCTTTTAACAAGCGTCCGATGCAGAGAGAGCCACTCTGTGGCCCTCTCTGCACCGGTAACAATGGTGCTGTTTTCGGGGGGAGTGAAACAAGGAGGCGGCAGCGTGCGCACACATTAGCCACTGACACCAATGGAACAAAAGTTGGAAAAAAAAAAAGTTAAAAAAAAGAAGTTAAAAACATAAATATATATATATATATATATATATATATATATATATATATATATATATATATATATATAAAAGGATCTGGGGGGGGGGTTGGGGGTATTGAGGGGGGGCTGCTACACTACAGAAAAGTTTGAAAATACTGTTTTTGGGGGCAAATTGGGTACTGGCAGACAGCTGCCAGTACCCAAGATGGCGGCAATTAAGTAGCAGGGAGGGTTATAGAGCTGTTTGGTGGGGGATCAGGGAGGTTGGGGGCTAAGGCAGGGCTCCATTACAGCTGAATACATTTTAAAAAAAAAAAAAAAAAAAAAAACTCCTTTTATTTAGTACTGGCAGACTTTCTGCCAGTACTTAAGATGGCGGGGACAATTGTGGGGTGGGGGAGGGAAGAGAGCTGTTTGGGAGGGATCAGGGGGTGGGATGTGTCAGGTGGGAGGCTGATCTCTACACTAAAGCTAAAATTAACCCTGCCAGTGCCCTACAAGCTACCTAATTAACTCCTTCACTGCTGGACATAATTCACGTGTTGTGCGCAGCAGCATTTAGCGGCCTTCTAATTAACAAAAAGCAACGCCAAAGCCATATATGTCTGCTATTTCTGAACAAAGGGGATCCCAGAGAAGCTTTTACAACCATTTGTGCCATAATTGCACAAGCTGTTTGCAAATGATTTCAGTGAGAAACCTAAAGTTTGTGACAAAATGTGTGAAAAAGTGAACATTTTTTTTAATTTGATCGCATTTGGCGGTGAAACGGTGGCATGAAATATACCAAAATGGGCCTAGATCAATACTTTGGGATGTCTTCTAAAAAAATATATATATATACATGTCAAAGGATATTCAGGTATTCCTGACAGATATCAGTGTTCCAATGTAACTATCGCTAATTTTGAAAAGAAATGGTTTAGAAATAGCAAAGTGCTACTTGTATTTATTGCCCTATAACTTGCAAAAAAGCAAAAGAACATGTAAACATTGGGTATTTCTAAACTCAGGACAAAATTTAGAAACTATTTAGCATGGGTGTTTTTTGGTGGTTGTAGATGTGTAACAGATTTTGGGGGTCAAAGTTAGAAAAAGTGTGTTTTTTTCCATTTTTTCCTCATATTTTATAACTTTCTTTATAGTAAATTATAAGATATAATGAAAATAATGGTATCTTTAGAAAGTCCATTTAATGGCGAGAAAAACGGTATATAATATGTGTGGGTACAGTAAATGAGTAAGAGGAAAATTACAGCTGAACACAAACACCACAGAAATGTAAAAATAGCCATTGTCATTAAGGGTAAGAAAATTGAAAAATGTTCCGGTCATTAAGGGGTTAATTACATGCCCTATATGAATCATGAAAGTTTAATTTTGACTAGGCTGTCCCTTTAAACACATTTTCCTTTTTACTTCTAATTTGCGTTGGTCTCTTGGTATCCTTTGTTTTAGAGCATACCTAGGTAGGCTCATTAGCAAACCATTGCTGGGAGCTAGCTGCTGATTGGTGACTGCACATTTATGCCTATTGTCATTAAATAACCCAAGGTGTTCAGCTAGCTCCCATTGCTGCTCCTTCAACAAAGAATACCAAGATAATGAAGCACATTTTATAATATAAGTACATTTTAAAATTGTTTCAAACTTTTTTCATGAAAATACATTTTTGGGTTTATGTCCCTTTAAGTACCTATAACATGACAGCAGTATCCAGTAAGCGCTGTTCTGTGAGCTGCCAGTTTCCATCTTAAAGGGATATGAAACACATAATACATCATTCTAAGATAGAACCCAGGACCAGTAGGTTGGATTCCCTGAATGGAGTCTTGATGGTCTAGTGGTTGAGTTAGGATGTGGCCTAGTAAAGTCATCACAGGTACTGTGTGGAGGTTGGGTGTGTCAAGGGTGTGGTTAGAAAGTAACAGCATGGCTGGCCAGTCCGGCATTTATAGGGAAAGAAGAGCGGCAGGAAGGACAGCAGGATGGAGATCCCAAACCAGGTCCATCATGCAAAGCATGGAACAGCTCTTCAAGTGTCAAGTTCCACATCACAAATATTCCTTTTTTTTTTCTTTTTCATATATATATAAAATGTGATGAACCAGAGATCAACAGTCATACTGAGGGCTTCCTGGTATTGACCAGGGTCTGGTAATTGTGCAGCAACTGTATGATCCTCTGCACTTTACCTGGCTCATACCTGTGTCTTTATGAGGTTACAATGCGTGTGTCTTTGTGCATATGAGGGTCAGCCATACTATGGCCTAGATTTGGAGTTTGGCGGTAGCCGTCAAAACCAGCGTTAGAGGCTCCTAACGCTGGTTTTGGCCGCCCGCTGGTATTTGGAGTCAGTGATTAAAGGGTCTAACGCTCACTTTTCAGCCGCGACTTTTCCATACCGCAGATCCCCCTACGCCATTTGCGTATCCTATCTTTTCAATGGGATCTTCCTAACGCCGGTATTTAGAGTCGTTTCTGAAGTGAGCGTTAGAGCTCTAACGACAAAACTCCAGCCGCCTGAAAAAAGCAGGAGTTAAGAGCTTTCTGGGCTAACGCCGGTTCATAAAGCTCTTAACTACTGTACCCTAAAGTACACTAACACCCATAAACTACCTATGTACCCCTAAACCGAGCTCCCCCCACATCGCCGCCACTCGATTAAATATTTTAACCCCTAATCTGCCGACCGCCACCTACGTTATACTTATGTACCCCTAATCTGCTGCCCCTAACCCCGCCGACCCCCTGTATTACATTTATTAACCCCTAACCTGCCCCCCACAACGTCGCCGCCAGCTACTTAAAATAATTAACCCCTAATCTTCCGACCGCAAAGCGCCGCCACCTACGTTATCCCTATGTACCCCTAATCTGCTGCCCCTAACACCGCCGACCCCTATATTATATTTATTAACCCCTAATCTGCCCCCCTCAACGTCGCCGACACCTGCCTACACTTATTAACCCCTAATCTGCCGAGCGGACCGCACCGCTACTATAATAAAGTTATTAACCCCTAACCCGCCTCACTAACCCTATCATAAATAGTATTAACCCCTAATCTGCCCTCCCTAACATCGCCGACACCTAACTTCAATTATTAACCCCTAATCTGACGACCGGAGCTCATCGCTACTATAATAAATGGATTAACCCCTAAAGCTAAGTCTAACCCTAACACTAACACCCCCCTAACTTAAATATAATTTACATCTAACGAAATAAATTAACTCTTATTAAATAACTTATTCCTATTTAAAGCTAAATACTTACCTGTAAAATAAATCCTAATATAGCTACAATATAAATTATAATTATATTATAGCTATTTTAGGATTAATATTTATTTTACAGGCAACTTTGTAATTATTTTAACCAGGTACAATAGCTATTAAATAGTTAAGAACTATTTAATAGTTACCTAGTTAAAATAATAACAAATTTACCTGTAAAATAAATCCTAACCTAAGATATAATTAAACCTAACACTACCCTATCAATACATTAATTAAATAAACTACCTACAATTACCTACAATTAACCTAACACTACACTATCAATAAATTAATTAAACACAATTCCTACAAATAAATACAATTAAATAAACTAGCTAAAGTACAAAAAATAAAAAAGAACTAAGTTACAAAAAATAAAAAAATATTTACAAACATAAGAAAAATATTACAACAATTTTAAACTAATTACACCTACTCTAAGCCCCCTAATAAAATAACAAAGCCCCCCAAAATAAAAAATTCCCTACCCTATTCTAAATTAAAAAAGTTACAAGCTCTTTTACCTTACCAGCCCTGAACAGGGCCCTTTGCGGGGCATGCCCCAAGAATTTCAGCTCTTTTGCCTGTAAAAAAAAACATACCATACCCCCCCCAACATTACAACCCACCACCCACATACCCCTAATCTAACCCAAACCCCCCTTAAAGAAACCTAACACTAAGCCCCTGAAGATCTTCCTACCTTGTCTTCACCATCCAGGTATCACCGATCCGTCCTGGCTCCAACATCTTCATCCAACCCAAGCGGGGGTTGGCGATCCATCATCCGGTGGCTGAAGAGGTCCAGAAGAGGCTCCAAAGTCTTCCTCCTATCCGGCAAGAAGAGGACATCCGGACCGGCAAACATCTTCTCCAAGCGGCATCTTCGATCTTCTTCCATCCGGTGCGGAGCGGGTCCATCTTGAAGCAGGCGACGCGGATCCATCCTCTTCTTCCGTTGTCTCCCGACGAATGACGGTTCCTTTAAGGGACGTCATCCAAGATGGCGTCCCTCAAATTCCGATTGGCTGATAGGATTCTATCAGCCAATCGGAATTAAGGTAGGAATTTTCTGATTGGCTGATGGAATCAGCCAATCAGAATCAAGTTCAATCCGATTGGCTGATCCAATCAGCCAATCAGATTGAGCTCGCATTCTATTGGCTGATCGGAACAGCCAATAGAATGCAAGCTCAATCTGATTGGCTGATTGGATCAGCCAATCGGATTGAACTTGATTCTGATTGGCTGATTCCATCAGCCAATCAGAAAATTCCTACCTTAATTCCGATTGGCTGATCGAATTCTATCAGCCAATCGGAATTCAAGGGACGCCATCTTGGATGACGTCCCTTAAAGGAACCGTCATTCGTCGGGAGACAACGGAAGAAGAGGATGGATCCGCGTCGCCTGCTTCAAGATGGACCCGCTCCGCACCGGATGGAAGAAGATCGAAGATGCCGCTTGGAGAAGATGTTTGCCGGTCCGGATGTCCTCTTCTTGCCGGATAGGAAGAAGACTTTGGAGCCTCTTCTGGACCTCTTCAGCCACCGGATGATGGATCGCCAACCCCCGCTTGGGTTGGATGAAGATGTTGGAGCCAGGACGGATCGGTGATACCTGGATGGTGAAGACAAGGTAGGAAGATCTTCAGGGGCTTAGTGTTAGGTTTCTTTAAGGGGGGTTTGGGTTAGATTAGGGGTATGTGGGTGGTGGGTTGTAATGTTGGGGGGGGGTATGGTATGTTTTTTTTTACAGGCAAAAGAGCTGAAATTCTTGGGGCATGCCCCGCAAAGGGCCCTGTTCAGGGCTGGTAAGGTAAAAGAGCTTGTAACTTTTTTAATTTAGAATAGGGTAGGGAATTTTTTATTTTGGGGGGCTTTGTTATTTTATTAGGGGGCTTAGAGTAGGTGTAATTAGTTTAAAATTGTTGTAATATTTTTCTTATGTTTGTAAATATTTTTTTATTTTTTGTAACTTAGTTCTTTTTTATTTTTTGTACTTTAGCTAGTTTATTTAATTGTATTTATTTGTAGGAATTGTGTTTAATTTATTTATTGATAGTGTAGTGTTAGGTTAATTGTAGGTAATTGTAGGTAGTTTATTTAATTAATGTATTGATAGGGTAGTGTTAGGTTTAATTATATCTTAGGTTAGGATTTATTTTAAAGGTAAATTTGTTATTATTTTAACTAGGTAACTATTAAATAGTTCTTAACTATTTAATAGCTATTGTACCTGGTTAAAATAATTACAAAGTTGCCTGTAAAATAAATATTAATCCTAAAATAGCTATAATATAATTATAATTTATATTGTAGCTATATTAGGATTTATTTTACAGGTAAGTATTTAGCTTTAAATAGGAATAAGTTATTTAATAAGAGTTCATTTATTTCGTTAGATGTAAATTATATTTAAGTTAGGGGGGTGTTAGTGTTAGGGTTAGACTTAGCTTTAGGGGTTAATACATTTATTAGAATAGCGGTGAGGTCCGCTCGGCAGATTAGGGGTTAATAATTGAAGGTAGGTGTCGGCGATGTTAGGGAGGGCAGATTAGGGGTTAATACTATTTATGATTGGGTTAGTGAGGCGGATTAGGGGTTAATAACTTTATTATAGTAGCGCTCAGGTCCGCTCGGCAGATTAGGGGTTAATAAGTGTAGGCAGGTGTCGGCGACGTTGAGGGGGGCAGATTAGGGGTTAATAAATATAATATAGGGGTCGGCGATGTTAGGGCAGCAGATTAGGGGTACATAGGGATAACGTAGGTTGCGGCGGTTTACGGAGCGGCAGATTAGGGGTTAAAAAAAATATGCAGGGGTCAGCGATAGCGGGGGCGGCAGAATAGGGGTTAATAAGTGTAAGGTTAGGGGTGTTTAGACTCGGGGTACATGTTAGAGTGTTAGGTGCAGACGTAGGAAGTGTTTCCCCATAGGAAACAATGGGGCTGCGTTAGGAGCTGAACGCTGCTTTTTTGCAGGTGTTAGGTTTTTTTTCAGCTCAAACAGTCCCATTGTTTCCTATGGGAGAATCGTGCACGAGCATGTTTTTGAGGCTGGCCGCGTCCGTAAGCAACTCTGGTATCGAGAGTTGCATTTGCGGTAAAAATGCTCTACGCTCCTTTTTTGGAGCCTAACGCAGCATTTGTTTGAACTCTCGATACCAGAGTAAAATTTATGGTGCGGCCAGAAAAAAGCCTGCGGAGCGTTAACAGCCCTTCTACCGCCAAACTCCAAATCTAGGCCTATATATCCTTAAAAAGCTTTGCTTACCTCTGTCTGTCTGTCTATATAATCCATCTAGCTGTCTGTCTGTCTATCTATCTATCTATCTATCTATCTATCTATCTATCTATCTATCTGTGTCTGTCTGTCTATCTATCTGTGTCTGTCCATATCATCCATCTGTCTGTCTATATCATCCATCGATTTGTCTGTCTGTCTATATCATCCATCTATTTGTCTGTCTATATCATCCATCTATTTGTCTGTCTGTCTATATCATCTATCTGTCTGTCTATCTATCTGTCTGTCTGTCCATATCCTCCATTTATTTGTCTGTCTGTCTATATCATCCATCTATTTGTCTGTCTATATCATCCATCTATCTATCTGTCTATCTATCATCTGTCTATCTATCTACCTGTCTGTCTGTCCATCCGTCTATATCATCCATCTATTAGTTTGTCTGTCTGTCTATAGCATCCATCTATTTGTCTGTCTATATCATCCATCTATTTGTCTGTCTATATCATCTATCTATCTATCTATCTATCTATCTATCTATCTATCTATCTATCTATCTATCTATCTATATATCTGTCTATACCATTGATCTATCTGTCTATCTATCATCTATCTATCTGTCTGTCCATCTGTCTATATAATCGGTCTGTCTATATCATCCATATGTCTGTCTATATCATTCATCTGTCTGTCTACATCATCCGTCTGTCTGTATCATATGTCTATCTATCTATCTGTCTGTCAATCTATCTATCTATCTATCTATCTATCTATCTATCTATCTATCTATCTATCTATCTATCAATCTGTCTATCTGTCTGTCCATCTGTCTATATAATCGGTCTATCTATATCATCCGCCTGTCTGTCTATATCATCCATCTGTCTGTCTATATCATTTGTCTGTCTATATAATTCATCTGTCTGTCTACATCATCCGTCTGTCTGTATCATCTGTCTATCTGTCTATCTATCTATCCATCCATCATCTCATCCATTTATCTATCTATCTATATATCTATCTGTCTGTCAATCTATCTATTATCTAACTATCTATCTACCTATCAAATCCATCCATCCATCATCTCATCCATTTATCTATATATCTGTATGTCAGTCAGTCAATCTATCTATTATCTGTCTATCTATTATCTATCTATCTATCTATCTATCTATATCTATCTGTCTGTATCTATCTACCTACCTATATGTTTCTGTGTCTGTTTGTCTATCTGTCTACTATCTTTTATCTATCTATATATCCGTCAGTCAGTCAGTCTATCTATTATCTATCTATCTATCTATCTATCTATCTATCTATCTATCTATCTATCTACCTATATGTCTGTGTGTCTATCTATCTACCTATATGTCTGTGTGTCTATCTATCTACCTATATGTCTGTGTGTCTATCTATCTACCTATATGTCTGTGTGTGTGTCTATCTATCATCTATGACACTCCAAGTAAAATGTTTTAGTGTGGCCCCTAACTGGAGAGAAGGGATGATGCAGATAAAGTCTAGCATTTTGTGCTGCACCTCATGCAGACACTAGATATTGCTGCTACTATTCAAAGCAGAGCTAAAATGACCCGTTTAAAGGATGCTGTGCACTATATAAACGTTAAATTATATTTGCACGAAATAAAGGTTAAAGGGACAGTAAAGTGAAAACTAAACTTTCATGATTCAGACAGGGCATGCACATTTTAAACAACTTTACAATTTACTTTTATCATCAAATTTGCTTTGTTCCCTTGGTGGTATTTTTGAAAAGCTAAACCCAGCTAGGCTCAAACTGATTTCTAAACCGGTGAAAACCGCCACATAGCTGAGAGCATTTTGAAAGTTTTTCACAGTGTTAGTTCATGTGTGTCATATAGATAACATTGTGCTCACTCCCGTGAAGTTATTTAGGAGTCTTCACTGATTGACTTCACTGCATGTCTGTCAAAAGCACTTAGATAAGGAGGCTGTCTGCAGAGGCTTAGATACAAGGTAATCACAGAGGTAAAAAGTATATTAATATAACTGTGGTGGTTATGCAAAAACGGGGAATGGGTAATAAAGGTATTATCTATCTTTTTAAATAAGAAAATTTTTGGTGTAGACTGTCTCTTTAAGTTAAAACTGTTGATTTGAATTTATGAAGTGAATAGAAGGTGTTTATGTGTAATACTGCTCCATGGGATAGAATTGCACTGACAAGGATTTATGGCCACTCAGAAGCAGATACAAGTTGCTACACTTTTAGCAAATCACTTTACCCAAAATGTTTAAACATCTGAAGCATATTTTATATAAGTTTAAAGGGACATGAGACACAAAATGTTTCTTTTGTGATTCAGTTTTCAAAAGTTTACGCTCTGTCTGAATCACAAAAGAAACAATACCTTGAATTAATCAAATGTGATCATAGAAGTAACATAGAAACATTGTAGATTAGGTTTAAAAAAGACAGAAGTCCATCAAGTCCAACAAATCTTTATATTTTAATGTATCACTGGCATTTGTCATATAGCTGACATACAAGGGACTGGATGGCTAACACCTGATCTAATGTATCACTGGCATTTGTCATATAGCTGACATACAAGGGACTGCAGGGGCTAACGTATCACTGGTATTTGTCATATAGCTGACATACAAGGGACTGCAGGGGCTAATACCTGATCCAATTTATCACTGGCATTTGTCATATAGCTGACATACAAGGTACTGCAGGGGCTAATACCTGATCTAATGTATCACTGGCATTTGTCATATAGCTGACATACAAGGGACTGCAGGGGCTAACACCTGATCTAAGGTATCACTGGCATTTGTCATATAGCTGACATACAAGGGACTGCAGGGGCTAATACCTGATCTAATGTATCACTGGTATTTGTCATATAGCTGACATACAAGGGACTGCAGGGGCTAACACCTGATCTAATGTATCACTGGCATTTGTCATATAGCTGACATACAAGGGACTGCAGGGGCTAATACCTGATCTAATGTATCACTGCTATTTGTCATATAGCTGACATACAAGGGACTGCAGGGGCTAACACCTGATCAAATGTATCACTGGTATTTGTCATATAGCTGACATACAAGGGACTGCAGGGGCTAATACCTGATCTAATGTATCACTGGCATCTGTCATATAGCTGACATACAAGGGACTGCAGGGGCTAATACCTGATCTAATGTATCACTGGTATTTGTCATATAGCTGACATACAAGGGACTGCAGGGGCTAATACCTGATCTAATGTATCACTGGCATTTGTCATATAGCTGACATACAAGGGACTGCAGGGGCTAATACCTGATCTAATGTATCACTGGTATTTGTCATATAGCTGACATACAAGGGACTGCAGGGGCTAACACCTGATCTAATGTATCACTGGCATTTGTCATATAGCTGACATACAAAGGACTGCAGGGGCTAATACCTGATCTAATGTATTACTGGTATTTGTCATATAGCTGACATACAAGGGACTGCAGGGGCTAACACCTGATCTAATGTATCACTGGCATTTGTCATATAGCTGACATACAAGGGACTGCAGGGGCTAATACCTGATCGAATGTATCACTGGTATTTGTCATATAGCTGACATACAAGGGACTGCAGGGGCTAACACCTGATCGAATGTATCACTGGTATTTGTCATATAGCTGACATACAAGGGACTGCAGGGGCTAATACCTGATCTAATGTATCACTGGCATCTGTCATATAGCTGACATACAAGGGACTGCAGGGGCTAATACCTGATCTAATGTATCACTGGTATTTGTCATATAGCTGACATACAAGGGACTGCAGGGGCTAATACCTGATCTAATGTATCACTGGCATCTGTCATATAGCTGACATACAAGGGACTGCAGGGGCTAACACCTGATCGAATGTATCACTGGTATTTGTCATATAGCTGACATACAAGGGACTGTAGGGGCTAATACCTGATCTAATGTATCACTGGCATCTGTCATATAGCTGAACTACAAGGGACTGCAGGGGCTAATACCTGATCTAATGTATCACTGGCATCTGTCATATAGCTGACATACAAAGGACTGCAGGGGCTAATACCTGATCTAATGTATCACTGGCATCTGTCATATAGCTGACATACAATGGACTGCAGGGGCTAATACCTGATCTAATGTATCACTGGCATCTGTCATATAGCTGACATACAAGGGACTGCAGGGGCTAATACCTGATCTAATGTATCACTGGCATCTGTCATATAGCTGACATACAAGGGACTGCAGGGGCTAATACCTGATCTAATGTATCACTGGCATCTGTCATATAGCTGACATACAAGGGACTGCAGGGGCTAATACCTGATCTAATGTATCACTGGCATTTGTCATATAGCTGACATACAAGGGACTGCAGGGGCTAATACCTGATCTAATGTATCACTGGCATCTGTCATATAGCTGACATACAAGGGACTGCAGGGGCTAATACCTGATCTAATGTATCACTGGCATCTGTCATATAGCTGACATACAAGGGACTGCAGGGGCTAATACCTGATCTAATGTATCACTGGCATCTGTCATATAGCTGACATACAAGGGACTGCAGGGGCTAATACCTGATCTAATGTATCACTGGCATCTGTCATATAGCTGACATACAAGAGACTGCAGGGGCTAATACCTGATCTAATGTATCACTGGCATCTGTCATATAGCTGACATACAAGGGACTGCAGGGGCTAATACCTGATCTAATGTATCACTGGTATTTGTCATATAGCTGACATACAAGGGACTGCAGGGGCTAATACCTGATCTAATGTATCACTGGCATCTGTCATATAGCTGACATACAAGGGACTGCAGGGGCTAATACCTGATCTAATGTATCACTGGCATTTGTCATATAGCTGACATACAAGGGACTGCAGGGGCTAAAACCTGATCTAATGTATCACTGGTATTTGTCATATAGCTGACATACAAGGGACAGCAGGGGCTAATACCTGATCTAATGTATCACTGGCATCTGTCATATAGCTGACATACAAGGGACTGCAGGGGCTAACACCTGATCTAATGTATCACTGGCATTTGTCATATAGCTGACATACAAGGGGCTGCAGGGGCTAATACCTGATCTAATGTATCACTGGCATCTGTCATATAGCTGACATAAAAGGGACTGCAGGGGCTAACACCTGATCTAATGTATCACTGGCATCTGTCATATAGCTGACATAAAAAGGACTGCAGGGGCTAATACCTGATCTAATGTATCTCTGGCATTTGTCATATAGCTGACATACAACGGACTGCAGGGGCTAATACCTGATCTAATGTATCACTGGCATCTGTCATATAGCTGACATACAAGGGACTGCAGGGGCTAATACCTGATCAATTGTATCACTGGCATCTGTCATATAGCTGACATACAAGGGACTGCAGGGGCTAATACCTGATCAATTGTATCACTGGCATCTGTCATATAGCTGACATACAAGGGACTGCAGGGGCTAATACCTGATCTAATGTATCACTGGCATTTGTCATATAGCTGACATACAAGGGACTGCAGGGGCTTATACCTGATCTAATGTATCACTGGCATCTGTCATATAGCTGACATACAAGGGACTGCAGGGGCTAATACCTGATCTAATGTATCACTGGTATTTGTCATATAGCTGACATACAAGGGACTGCAGGGGCTAATACCTGATCTAATGTATCACTGGCATCTGTCATATAGCTGACATACAAGGGACTGCAGGGGCTAATACCTGATCTAATGTATCACTGGCATTTGTCATATAGCTGACATACAAGGGACTGCAGGGGCTAAAACCTGATGTAATGTATCACTGGTATTTGTCATATAGCTGACATACAAGGGACTGCAGGGGCTAATACCTGATCTAATGTATCACTGGCATCTCTCATATAGCTGACATAAAAGGGACTGCAGGGGCTAACACCTGATCTAATGTATCACTGGCATCTGTCATATAGCTGACATAAAAAGGACTGCAGGGGCTAATACCTGATCTAATGTATCACTGGCATTTGTCATATAGCTGACATACAACGGACTGCCGGGGCTAATACCTGATCTAATGTATCACTGGCATCTGTCATATAGCTGACATACAAGGGACTGCAGGGGCTAATACCTGATCTAATGTATCACTGGCATTTGTCATATAGCTGACATACAAGGGACTGCAGGGGCTAACACCTGATCTAATGTATCACTGGCATTTGTCATATAGCTGACATACAAGGGACTGCAGGGGCTAACATCTGATCTAATGTATCACTGGCATTTGTCATATAGCTGACATACAAGGGACTGCAGGGGCTAACATCTGATCTAATGTATCACTGGTATTTGTCATATAGCTGACATACAAGGGACTGCAGGGGCTAATACCTGATCTAATGTATCACTGGTATTTGTCATATAGCTGGCATAAAAGGGACTGCAGGGTCTAATACCTGATCTAATGTATCACTGCATTTGTCATATAGCTGACATACAAGGGGCTGCAGGGGCTAACACCTGATCTAACGTATCACTGGCATTTGTCATATAGCTGGCATAAAAGGGACTGCAGGGGCTAATACCTGATCTAATTTATCACTGGCATTTGTCATATAGCTGACATACAATGGACTGCAGGGGCTAATACCTGATCTAATGTATCACTGGTATATGTCATATAGCTGACATACAAGGGACTGGAGGGGCTAACACCTGATCTAATGTATCACTGGCATTTGTCATATAGCTGACATACAATGGACTGCAGGGGCTAATACCTGATCTAATGTATCACTGGTATTTGTCATATAGCTGACATAAAAGGGACTGCAGGGGCTAATACCTGATCTAATGTATCACTGGCATTTGTCATATAGCTGACATACAAGGGACTGCAGGGGTTAACACCTGATCTAATGTATCACTGGTATTTGTCATATAGCTGACATACAAGGGACTGCAGGGGCTAATACCTGATCTAATGTATCACTGGTATTTGTCATATAGCTGACATACAAAGGACTGCAGGGGCTAATACCTGATCTAATGTATCACTGGTATTTGTCATATAGCTGACATACAAGGGACTGCAGGGGCTTACACCTGATCTAAAGTATCACTGGCATTTGTCATATAGCTGACATACAAGGGACTGCAAGGGTTAACACCTGATCTAATGTATCACTGGCATTTGTCATATAGCTGACAAACAAGGGACTGCAGGGGCTAACATCTGATCTAATGTATCACTGGCATTTGTCATATAGCTGACATAAAAGGGACTGCAAGGGCTTACACCTGATTTAATGTATCACTGGTATTTGTCATATAGCTGACATACAAGGGACTGCAGGGGCTAATACCTATCCTGCCCCCCACTACACCGCCGCCACTGTAATAAAATTATTAACCCCTAAACCTAAGTCTAACACTAACCCTAACACCCCCTAACTTAAATATTAATTAAATAAATCTAAATAATATTTCTATTATTAACTAAATTAATCCTATTTAAAACTAAATACTTACCTTTAAAATAAACCCTAATATAGCTAAAATATAAATAATAATTATATTGTAGCTATCTTAGGATTTATTTTTATTTTACAGGTAACTTTCAATTTATTTTAACTAGGTACAATAGCTATTAAATAGTTATTAACTATTTAATAGCTTACCTAGCTAAAATAAAGAAAAATTTACCTGTAAAATAAAAACTAACCTAAGTTACAATTACACCTAACACTACACTATACTTTAATAAATTATTCCTATTTAAAACTAAATACTTACCTGTAAAATAAACCCTAAGATAGCTACAATATAAATAATAATTATATTGTAGCTATCTTAGGATTTATATTTATTTTACAGGTAACTTTGTATTTATTTTAGCTATTTAGAATAGTTATTAAATAGTTATTAACTATTTAATAACTACCTAGCTAAAAGAAATGCAAAATTACCTGTAAAATAAATCATAACCTAAGTTACAATTAAACCTAACACTACACTATCATTACATTAATTAAATAAATTAACTACAAATAACTACAATTAAATACAATTACATAAACTAACTAAAGTACAAAAAATAAAAAAAGCTAAGTTACAAAAAAAAAAGTTACAAACATTTACAAAATATTACAACAATTTTAAGCTAATTACACCTAATCTAAGCCCCCTAATAAAATATCAAAGCCCCCCAAAATAAAAAAATTCCCTACCCTATTCTACATTAAAAAAGTTCAAAGCTCTTTTACCTTACCAGCCCTTAAAAGGGCCTTTTGTGGGGGCATGCCCCAAAGAAAACTGCTCTTTTGCCTGGAAAAGAAAAATACAACCCCCCCAACATTAAAACCCACCACCCACATACACCTAATCTAACCCAAACCCCCCTTAAAAAAACCTAACACTACCCCCCTGAAGATCATCCTACCTTGAGTCGTCTTCACTCAGCCGATCCACCGATGGAACTGAAGAGGAGATCCGGAGCGGCAGAAGTGATTCTCCAAGGGGCGCTGAAGAAGTCTTCCATCCGATGAAGTCATCATCCAGGCGGCGCTGAAGAAGTCTTCCATCTGGGCCATGTCATCTTCCAAGCGGCGCTGAAGAAGTCTTCCATCCGGACGATGTCATCTTCCAAGCGGGGTCTTCAATCTTCTTTCTTCAGGATCCATCTTCATCCCGCCGACGCGGAACATCCTTCTTTCCCGACGGACTACCAACGAATGAAGGCTCCTTTAAGGGAAGTCATCCAAGATGGCGTCCCTTCAATTCCGATTGGCTGATAGGATTCTATCAGCCAATCGGAATTAAGGTAGGACAAATCTGATTGGCTGATTGAATCAGCCAATCAGATTAAAGTTCAATCCGATTGGCTGATCCAATCAGCCAATCAGATTGAGCTTGCATTCTATTGGCTGATCGGAATTGAAGGGACGCCATCTTGGATGACGTCTCTTAAAGGAGTCTTCATTCGTCGGTAGTCCGTCGGGAAAGAAGGATGTTCCGCGTCAGCGGGATGAAGATGGATCCTGAAGAAAGAAGATTGAAGACCCCGCTTGGAAGATGACATCGCCCGGATGGAAGACTTCTTCAGCGCCGCTTGGAAGATGACATCGACCGGATGGAAGACTTCTTCAGCGCCGCCTGGATGATGACTTCATCGGATGGAAGACTTCTTCAGCGCCCCTTGGAGGATCACTTCTGCCGTTACGGATCTCCTCTTCGGTTCCATCGGTGGCTCGGCTGAGTGAAGACGACTCAAGGTAGGATGATCTTCAGGGGGGTAGTGTTAGGTTTTTTTAAGGGGGGTTTGGGTTAGATTAGGAGTATGTGGGTGGTGGGTTTTAATGTTGGGGGGGTTGTATTTTTCTTTTACAGGCAAAAGAGCAGTTTTCTTTAGGGCATGCCCCACAAAAGGCCCTTTTAAGGGCTGGTAAGGTAAAAGAGCTTTGAACTTTTTTAATGTAGAATAGGGTAGGGAATTTTTTTATTTTGGGGGGCTTTGTTATTTTATTAGGGGGCTTAGATTAGGTGTAATTAGCTTAAAATTGTTGTAATATTTTTTAAATGTTTGTAACTTTTTTTTTGTAACAGCTTTTTTTATTTTTTGTACTTTAGTTAGTTTATGTAATTGTATTTAATTGTAGTTATTTGTAGTTAATTTATTTAATTAATGTAATGATAGTGTAGTGTTAGGTTTAATTGTAACTTAGGTTAGGATTTATTTTACAGGTAATTTTGTATTTCTTTTAGCTAGGTAGTTATTAAATAGTTAATAACTATTTAATAACTATTCTAACTAGCTAAAATAAATACAAAGTTACCTGTAAAATAAATATAAATCCTAAAATAGCTACAATGTAATTATTAATGACATTGTAGCCATCTTAGGGTTTATTTTACAGGTATTTAGTTTTAAATAGGAATAATTTATTTAAGTATAGTGTAGTGTTAGGTGTAATTGTAACTTAGGTTATTTTTTATTTTACAGGTTAATTTCTCTTTATTTTAGATAGGTAAGCTATTAAATAGTTAATAACTATTTAATAGCTATTGTACCTAGTTAAAATAAATTGAAATTTG
This sequence comes from Bombina bombina, assembly GCF_027579735.1. Classification (NCBI taxonomy): domain Eukaryota; kingdom Metazoa; phylum Chordata; class Amphibia; order Anura; family Bombinatoridae; genus Bombina; species Bombina bombina. The sequence continues at coordinate 1,120,241,089 of NC_069504.1, forward strand.
CCTGTAAAATAAAAATAAATCCTAAGATAGCTACAATATAATTATAATTTATATTTTAGGTATATTAGGGTTTATTTTACAGGTAAGTATTTAGTTTTAAATAGGATTAATTTAGTTCATAATAGAAATATTATTTAGATTTATTTAATTAATATTTAAGTTAGGGGGGTGTTAGGGTTAGTGTAAGACTTAGGTTTAGGGGTTAATAATTTTATTACAGTGGTGGCGGTGTAGGGGGGGCAGATTAGGGGTTAATAAGTTTAATATAGGTTGCGGCGGGGTCCGGGAGCGGCGGTTTAGGGGTTAAACTATTTATTTAGTTGCGGCGAGGTCCGTGATCAGCAGGATAGGGGTTAATAACTTTATTATAGAGGGCGGCGGTATAGGGGGGCAGGATAGGGGTTACTAGGTATAATGTAGTTTGCGGCGGTGTCCGGGAGCGGCGGGTTAGGGGTTAATACATTTATTATAGTTGCGGCGGAGTCAGGGAGTGGCGGTTTAGGGGTTAATATGTATAGAGTAGCTTGCGGTGGGCTCCGGGAGCGGCGGTTTAGTGGGTAATAACTTTATTTAGTTGCGGCGGTGTAGGGGGGGACAGCTTAGTGGTGTTTAGACTCGGGGTACATGCTAGGGTGTTAGGTGTAGACAGCTCCCATAGGAATCAATGGGATGTCTGGCAGCAGCGAACTTGCACTTTCGCTATGGTCAGACTCCCATTGATTCTTATGGGATCCGCCGCCTCCAGGGTGGCGGATTGAAAACCAGGTACACTGGGCCGGAAAAGTGCCGAGCGTACCTGCTAGTTTTTTGATAACTAGCAAAAGTAGTCAGATAGTGCCGCACTTGTGTGCGGAACATTTGTAGTGACGTAAGAATCGATCTGTGTCGGACTGAGTCCGGCGGATCGAAGCTTACGTCACAAAATTCTACTTTTGCCGGTGTCTAGGGCTTGATAACTAAGGCGAATCAGCCTCGCCACAAATACGCTGCGGAATTCCTGCGTATTTGAGGTTGACGGCTTGATAACTACCCCCCTTAGTGTCAATAATGGCGTTGGCAGTGGATATATGATCTCCAGAACTTGATTCTATAGTGCCAATGCTTGTCCTTGTCTTTTTATCTTTTGCTTTTGGAAGCATTATAGATAAATGTGCAAAAGAAGATAAGAAAAAGGAAAAAAAAAAAAGAGGAAGGTGAATAGGTACCAGTAACAAACTAATGTGGGACTCTTGAACGGAGAGTGTGAGTGAAAAGGGTTCTATACCCTACGGCTATAGAGCAAAACGTGCATGACCACTGTTATAGTGAAAGAAAAAGTGGTGTGTAAGAGTGAATATTACAAAGAATACTATCTCTGTGTTAATCTTAGTGTAAGTGTTAACAAACAATCTTAAATTGTGAAGAATTGGAATTGGTAGATTCTTATCACAAAGGGTGTTTTAGATTTTATGTAGACCCCTAGATGTAAAAAAAAAGAAAGATAATTTGGGATGTAGCAGAATATTTACATATCAATTATCTGATCTTCAGGATATTGTGCCTTTGGTTACATAGCACTAGTCCATGCATGCCTAATGTTTCTTCTTGCTATATCTGGGTTTACATTTGACAGTGTACTGTTTAGATATACAAATATTTCAACCCTGCTCTAGAGAAACAATTGATTTACATGAGTCCCGTTTACTAATAGACAGATACTATCTAAACCAAATACCCAGGGATAGGCAAGGTGTCCGTACACGGACACTGGTGTCCGTGACTAGTCCTTGCAGTGTCCGCCACTACCAGTGTTCCCTCTAATGCCTGTTTTGTGAGCAGCCCAGCATTGAAAAAGTTAATTAGGTAACCACACCCTGCAATTAGCAAAAACTGCACAATGCAGACAGCAAAGTATGGCTCTTATTAACTGTTTCACTGCTGGGCCGCACACAAAACTGGCCTTAGAGGGAACACTGGCCACTACCTTAGTATATCTTTTCTTTCTGATTAAATAATAGGAATAAAAAAAAATATGTAGTGTGAACAAAGTTAGTGGCTTGTCAAGAGACTGCTAGCGATATTGGGTGATGAAGTTATAGAATAAATAAAGCCTGAGTTAAATACTGGATGTGTATCTGCATCTGTATAATAACACCCAGCTCTATACAAAGACACAGTATTGACACTGGCACATGAGTATAGCCAGACAAGGGCTGGTTATAGGGTCAGTGGTATCTGCATCAGTATAATAACACCCAGCGCTATATAATGACACAGTAGTGACACTGGCACATGGGTATAGCCAGGCAATGGCTGGTTATAGGGTCAGTGGTATCTGCATCAGTATAATAACACCCAGCACTATATAATGACACAGTAGTGATACTGGCACATGGGTATAGCCAGAGGAGGGCTGGTTATAGGATCAGTGGTATCTACATCAGTATAATAACACCCAGCACTATATAATGACAAAGTAGTGACACTGGCACATGGGTATAGCCAGAGGAGGGCTGGTTATAGGGTCAGTGGTATCTGCATCAATATAATAACACCCAGCACTATATAATGACACGGTAGTGACACTGGTACATGGGTATAGCCAGAGGAGGGCTGGTTATATGATCAATGGTATCTGCATCAGTATAATAGCACCCAGCACTATATAATGACACAGTATTGACACTAGCACATGGGTATAGCCAGACAAGGGCTGGTTATAAAATAAGTGGTATCTGCATCAGTATAATAATACCCAGCACTATATAATGACACAGTAGTGACACTAGCACATTCATATAGCCAGACAAGGGCTGGTTATAGGGTCAGTGGTATCTGCATCAGTATAATAACACCCAGCACTATATGACATAGTAGTGACACTGGTACATGGGTATAGCCAGAGGAGGGCTGGTTGCAGGCTTAGTGGTATCTGCATCAGTATAATAACACCCAGAACTATATAATGACACAGTAGTGACACTGGCACATGGGTATAGCCAGACAAGGGCTGGTTAAAAGATCAGTGGTATCTGCATCAGTATAATACCCAGCACTATATAATGACACAGTAGTGACACTGGCACATGGGTATAGCCAGAGGAGAGCTGGTTATAGGATCAGTGGTATTTGAATCAGTATAATAACACCCAGCACTATATAATGACACAGTAGTGACACTTGTTCATGGGTATAGCCAGAGGAGGGCTGGTTATATGATCAATGGTATCTGCATCAGTATAATAACACTCAGCTCTATATAATGACACAGTAGTGACACTGACACATGGGTATAGCCAGACAAGGGCTGGTTATAGGGTCAGTGGTATCTGCATCAGTATAATAACACCCAGCACTATATAATGACACAGTAGTGACACTGGCACATGGGTATAGCCAGAGGAGGGCTAGTTACAGGGTCAGTTGTATCTGCATCAGTATAATAACACCCAGCACTATATAATGACACAGTAGTGACACTGGCACATGGGTATAGCCAGAGGAGGGCTGGTTATAGGGTCAGTGGTATCTGCATCAGTATAATAACACCCAACACTATATAATGACACAGTAGTTACACTGGCACATGGGTATAGCCAGATGAGGGCTGGTTATAGGATCAGTGGTATCTGCATCAGTATAATAACACCCAGCACTATATAATGACACAGTAGTGACACTGGCACATGGGTATAGCCAGAGGAGGGCTGGTTATAGGGTCAGTGGTATCTGCATCAGTATAATAACACCCAGCGCTATATAATGACACAGTAGTAACACTGGCACATGCGTATAGCCAGAGGAGGGCTGGTTATAGGGTCAGTGGTATCTGCATCAGTATAAGAACACCCAGCGCTATATAATGACACAGTAGTGACACTGGCACATGGGTATAGCCAGAGGAGGGCTGGTTATAGGATCAGTGGTATCTGAATCAGTATAATAACACCCAGCACTATACAAAGACACAGTAGTGACACTGGCTCATGGGTATAGACAGAGGAGGGCTGGTTATAGGGTCAGTGGTATCTGCATCAGTATAAGAACACCCAGCGCTATATAATGACACAGTAGTGACACTGTCACATGGGTATAGCCTGAGGAGGGCTGGTTATAGGATCAGTGGTATCTGCATCAGTATAATAACACCCAGCACTATATAATGACACAGTAGTGACACTGGCACATGCGTATAGCCAGAGGAGGGCTGGTTATAGGATCAGTGGTATCTGCATCAGTATAATAACACCCAGCGCTATATAATGACACAGTAGTGACACTGGCACATGGGTATAGCCAGAGGAGGGCTGGTTATAGGATCAGTGGTATCTGCATCAGTATAATAACACTCAGCTCTATATAATGACACAGTAGTGACACTGGCACATGGGTATAGCCAGAGGAGGGCTGGTTATAGGATCAGTGGTATCTGCATCAGTATAATAACACTCAGCTCTATATAATGACACAGTAGTGACACTGGCACATGGGTATAGCCAGAGGAGGGCTGGTTATAGGGTCAGTGGTATCTGCATCAGTATAATAACACCCAGCACTATATAATGACACAGTAGTGACACTGGCACATGGGTATAGCCAGAGGAGGGCTGGTTATAGGATCAGTAGTATCTGCATCAGTATAATAACACCCAGCACTATATAATGACACAGTAGTGACACTGGCACATGGGTATAGCCAGAGGAGGGCTGATTATAGGATCAGTGGTATCTGCATCAGTATAATAACACTCAGCTCTATATAATGACACAGTAGTGACACTGGCACATGGGTATAGCCAGAGGAGGGCTGGTTATAGGGTCAGTGGTATCTGCATCAGTATAATAACACCCAGCACTATATAATGACACAGTAGTGACACTGGCACATGGGTATAGCCAGAGGAGGGCTGGTTATAGGATCAGTAGTATCTGCATCAGTATAATAACACCCAGCACTATATAATGACACAGTAGTGACACTGGCACATGCGTATAGCCAGAGGAGGGCTGGTTATAGGATCAGTAGTATCTGCATCAGTATAATAACACCCAGCACTATATAATGACACAGTAGTGACACTGGCACATGGGTATAGACAGAGGAGGGCTGGTTATAGGGTCAGTGGTATCTGCATCAGTATAATAACACCCAGCACTATATAATAACACAGTAGTAACACTGGCACATGGGTATAGACAGAGGAGGGCTGGTTATAGGATCAGTGCTATCTGCATCAGTATAATAACACCCAGCACTATATAATGACACAGTAGTGACACTGGCACATGGGTATAGCCAGAGGAGGGCTGGTTATAGGATCAGTAGTATCTGCATCAGTATAATAACACCCAGCACTATATAATGACACAGTAGTGACACTGGCACATGGGTATAGCCAGAGGAGGGCTGATTATAGGATCAGTGGTATCTGCATCAGTATAATAACACTCAGCTCTATATAATGACACAGTAGTGACACTGGCACATGGGTATAGCCAGAGGAGGGCTGGTTATAGGGTCAGTGGTATCTGCATCAGTATAATAACACCCAGCACTATATAATGACACAGTAGTGACACTGGCACATGGGTATAGCCAGAGGAGGGCTGGTTATAGGATCAGTAGTATCTGCATCAGTATAATAACACCCAGCACTATATAATGACACAGTAGTGACACTGGCACATGCGTATAGCCAGAGGAGGGCTAGTTATAGGGTCAGTGGTATCTGCATCAGTATAATAACACCCAGCACTATATAATAACACAGTAGTAACACTGGCACATGGGTATAGACAGAGGAGGGCTGGTTATAGGATCAGTGCTATCTGCATCAGTATAATAACACCAAGCACTATAAAATAATGTTTTTAATTTCAAATGTACCTTGGTGTCCTTCACTAAGGTCTGTACTTTGGAAAATGTCCGCCACAGTCTTTGTCTGTGCCTATCCATGCAAATACCCTCAGTGTAGAGCTACCATACTATTGTCTGCTTTACTTAAAATAGTTAACTAATCAGCGGATTGTTAGAGTGGTTGCTGTGCTCTAAGAGCATAGCATGGGCTAATTTAAAGATTTAATCATCAGTACCAGACATATAGCAAATTTATGGCCTAGATTTGGAGTTTGGCGTTAGCCGTGAAAACCAGCGTTAGAGGCTCCTAACGCTGGTTTTAGGCTACCGCCGGTATTTGGAGTCACTCAAAATAGGGTCTAACGCTCACTTTTCAGCCGCAACTTTTCCATACCGCAGATCCCCTTACGTCAATTGCGTATTCTATCTTTTCAATGGGATTTTTCTAACTCCGGTATTTAGAGTCGTTTCTGAAGTGAGCGTTAGACATCTAACGACAAAACTCCAGCCGCAGGAAAAAAGTCAGTAGTTAAGAGCTTTCTGGGCTAACGCCGGTTTATAAAGCTCTTAACTACTGTGCTCTAAAGTACACTAACACCCATAAACTACCTATGTACCCCTAAACCGAGGTCCCCACACATCGCCGACACTCAAATATTTTTTTTTAACCCCTAATCTGCCGACCGCCACCTACGTTATCCTTATGTACCCCTAATCTGCTGCCCCTAACACTGCCGACCCCTATATTATATTTATTAACCCCTAACCTGCCCCCCTCAACGTCGCCTCCACCTGCCTACACTTATTAACCCCTAATCTGCCGACCGGACCTGAGCGCTACTATAATAAAGTTATTAACCCCTAATCTGCCTCACTAACCCTATAATAAATAGTATTAACCCCTAATCTGCCCTCCCTAACATCGCCGACACCTAACTTCAATTATTAACCCCTAATCTGCCGACTGGAGCTCACCGCTATTCTAATAAATGTATTAACCCCTAAAGCTAAGTCTAACCCGAACAGCCAATAGAATGCGAGCTCAATCTGATTGGCTGATTGGATCAGCCAATCGGATTGAACTTGATTCTGATTGGCTGATTCCATCAGCCAATCAGAATATTCCTACCTTAATTCCGATTGGCTGATAGAATCCTATCAGCCAATCGGAATTCGAGGGACGCCATCTTGGATGACGTCCCTTAAAGGAACCGTCATTCGGCTAGTAGGCGTCGGGAGAAGAGGATGTTCCGCGTCGGAGGTCTGCAAGATGGATCCGGAAGAAAGAAGATTGAAGATGCCGTTGATAGAAGACTTCATCCGGATCATGGACCTCTTCAGCTCCCGCTTGGATGAAGACTTCATCCGGATCATGGACCTCTTCAGCTCCCGCTTGGATGAAGACTTCAGCCGGATCATGGACCTCTTCAGCCCCCCGCTTGGGCTTGGATCAGGACATCGGAGGAGCTCTTCAGGACGGATCGGTGAACCTGGCAGGGTGAAGATAAGGTAGGAAGATCTTCAGGGGCTTAGTGTTAGGTTTATTTAAGGGGGGTTTGGGTTAGATTAGGGGTATGTGGGTGGTGGGTTGTAATGTTGGGGGGGGGGGGATTGTATGTTTTTTTTTTACAGGCAAAAGAGCTGAATTCTTTGGGGCATGCCCCGCAAAGGGCCCTGTTCAGGGCTGGTAAGGTTAAAGAGCTTTGAACTTTAGTAATTTAGAATAGGGTAGGGCATTTTTTTATTTTGGGGGGCTTTGTTATTTTATTAGGGGGCTTAGAGTGGGTGTAATTAGTTTAAAATTGTTGTAATATTTTTCTTATGTTTGTAAATATTTTTTTATTTTTTGTAACTTAGTTCTTTTTTATTTTTTGTACTTTAGCTAGTTTATTTAATTGTATTTATTTGTAGGAATTGTATTTAATTAATTTATTGATAGTGTAGTGTTAGGTTAATTGTAGGTAATTGTAGGTAGTTTATTTAATTAATTTATTGATAGTGTAGTGTTATGTTTAATTGTAACTTAGGTTAGGATTTATTTTACAGGTAATTTTGTAATTATTTTAACTATTTTAGCTATTAAATAGTTCTTAACTATTTAATAGCTGTTGTACCTGGTTAAAATAATTACAAAGTTACCTGTAAAATAAATATTAATCCTAAAATAGCTATAATATAATTATAATTTATAGTGTAGCTATATTAGGATTTATTTTACAGGTAAGTATTTAGCTTTAAATAGGAATAATTTATTTAATAAGAGTTAATTAATTTCGTTAGATTAAAATTATATTTAATTTAGGGGGGTGTTAGTGTTAGGGTTAGACTTAGCTTTAGGGGTTAATACATTTATTAGAATAGCGGTGAGCTCCAGTCGGCAGATTAGGGGTTAATAATTGAAGTTAGGTGTCGGCGATGTTAGGGAGGGCAGATTAGGGGTTAATACTATTTATTATAGGGTTAGTGAGGCGGATTAGGGGTTAATAACTTTATTATAGTAGCGCTCAGGTCCGCTCGGCAGATTAGGGGTTAATAAGTGTAGGCAGGTGGAGGCGACGTTGTGGGGGGCAGATTAGGGGTTAATAAATATAATATAGGGGTCGGCGATGTTAGGGCAGCAGATTAGGGGTACATAGGGATAATGTAAGTAGCGGCGGTTTACGGAGCGGCAGATTAGGGGTTAATAATAATATGCAGGGGTCAGCGATAGCGGGGGCGGCAGATTAGGGGTTAATAAGTGTAAGGTTAGGGGTGTTTAGACTCGGGGTACATGTTAGAGTGTTAAGTGCAGACGTAGGAAGGGTTACCGCATAGCAAACAATGGGGCTGCGTTAGGAGCTGAACGCGGCTTTTTTGCAGGTGTTTGGTTTTTTTTCAGCTCAAACTGTCCCATTGTTTCCTATGGGGGAATCGTGCACGAGCACGTTTTTGAGGTTGGCTGCTTGCGTAAGCAACTCTGGTATCGAGAGTTGAAGCTGCGTTAAAAATGCTCTACGCTCCTTTTTTGGAGCCTAACGCAGCCTTTATGTGGACTCTCAATACCAGAGTTATTTTTATGGTGCGGCCAGAAAAAAGCCGGCGTTAGTTTTTCGGGTCGTTACCGACAAAACTCCAAATCTAGCCGATATATGTGATATTCAAAGATATCGTTGTCTATATAGGTCTAGCAAGAGCAGATAGCCAGTATCCAACAACAACTAATGCTAGATATATAGGCCTTCAGGCTGTTGTTTTTGCACAAGGAAGGTAAGTCAGATTCCCATTCTGAGAGGTATCAATGGCACGTTTTATAAATATAATAACAAGTCTCTAGTCCATAGAGTTATATCACTTTTCCTGATAAAAATTTTAACAGGCTTTCATACCACTGATACCACCAGTCAGTCTAATTTTACAGATAAGCGCCAGCAACTCCACTAAATATCTTCCTCGCTCAGTTATGGCTTGATTGTAGTTATGCTTAAAGGGACATAATACTCATATGCTAAATCACTTGAAACTGATGCAGTATAACTGTAAAAAGCTGACAGGAAAATATCACCTGAGCATCTCTATGTAAAAAAGGAAGATATTTTACCTCACAATTTCCTCAGCTCAGCAGAGTAAGTTCTGTGTAAAAAGTTATATTCAGCTGCTCCCAGCTGCAGGTAAAAAAAAAAAAAAAATGTAGAAATGAACAGCAGCCAATCAGCATCAGCAGTGCTGAGGTCATGAACTCTTACTGTGATCTCATGAGATTTGACTTAACTCTCATGAGATTTCATAGTAAGCTTCCTTTACCTGAAATAATGAAATGAGAGTGAAATAATATGAGAGTTCACGAGGCTCATCCTTTCAGCTGTCCCAGGACAGACACACTAAAATGCTGCTTAGAAATCCTTTACAATGGGATGTGGCTACTGAGGAACTTTGAGGTAAAATATCTTTCTTTTTTACATAGAGATGTTCAGGAGATATTTTCTAGTCAGTTTTTTACAGCTATGCTGCATCACTTTCAAGTGTTTAAACATTTGGGTATTATGGCCCTTTAATAGACAATAATAGGCCTTTTAACACAATTATTGAAAGGTATACATCTCATGACTTGAAGGGTATGCAATAGCGTAGATACTGTAACGTATAAAATAATATTCTGCAGTATATAGCGGTAGACTTTAGGCAGAAGCCCCCAGCTTGACAGCCCTGTTGCCTCAAATAGCCAGTATATTAATACAGCATGAATAGCTTGTACCTTGTTTCGGCGTTGTAGTGATCAGGTCAGCTGGTCTACCTTTACAGGCACCCTTCGTATCGCTCCAGTTGGTACTGTTCCTCCTGTCCCAGGCAGCCAAGTATTATATTTTGTAGCAGTGTATCTCCGGGGTTCTGGGAGACTATCAGATGGCAGCAGCCGTGGTGGTATTATTCCACCTCTTTGCAGATTCTCCTGTCTTTCCTCTATTACCTGGCTGTTGGGAGTCCTTGGAGGCTACTGCTTTCTGATTAAACTAAGAGAGCTTCAAGCTTCAAGCTCAGCGATATATCCGTGTCATTCTCTCAGCATACAAGCCACTGTTTGACTCTCAGCCGGCTCTAGCCAATGAGCCCGTGCGGCTTAGGTGAGCTTCTCGATATCCGGATAGTATACTGGGTGAGGGGTGACTCCTCCACCTCCTATACTATCGGCGCCAGGTGTGCCGGTCAGCTTAAACACTCCAATGGCTGTGGATATCAGGTAGGGGTCTATGTGCGGATCGAGCACTAGGAATGCCAACTTCACACGTCTGCTTAGGCCCCTCCCATAAATGGAAGTCTCTCCCAAACTGCTCTCATTTATACAAGTTTATAAACTGCACTCATTTACACAAGTCTATAAACTGCACTCATTTACACATGTCTATAAACTGCACTCATTTATACAAGTTTATAAACTGCACTCATTTACACAAGTCTATAAACTGCACTCTTTTACACAAGTCTATAAACTGCACTCATTTATACAAGTCTATAAACTGCACTCATTTACACAAGTCTATAAACTGCTCTCATTTACACAAGTCTATAAACTGCTCTCATTTACACAAGTCTATAAACTGCACTCTTTTAAACAAGTCTATAAACTGCACTCATTTATACAAGTTTATAAACTGCACTCATTTACACAAGTTTATAAACTGCACTCATTTACACAAGTCTATAAACTGCACTCATTTACACAAGTTTATAAACTGCACTCATTTACACAAGTCTATAAACTGCACTCATTTATACAAGTCTATAAATTGCACTCATTTACACAAGTCTATAAACTGCTCTCATTGATACAAGTTTATAAACTGCACTCATTTACACAAGTCTATAAACTGCACTCATTTACACAAGTCTACAAACTGCACTCTTTTACACAAGTCTATAAACTGCACTCATTTATACAAGTCTATAAACTGCACTCATTTACACATGTCTATAAACTGCTCTCATTTATACTAGTTTATAAACTGCACTCATTTACACAAGTCTATAAACTGCACTCATTTATACAAGTTTATAAACTGCACTCATTTACGCAAGTCTATAAACTGCACTCATTTATACAAGTCTATAAACTGCACTCATTTGCACAAGTTTATAAACTGCACTCATTTATACAAGTCTATAAACTGCACTCATTTGCACAAGTTTATAAACTGCACTCATTTATACAAGTCTATAAACTGCACTCATTTACACAGGTCTATAAACTGCACTCATTTATACAAGTCTATAAGCTGTACTCATTTACACATGTCTATAAACTGCACTCATTTATACAAGTCTATAAACTGCACTCATTTATACAAGTCTATACACTGCACTCATTTACACAGGTCTATAAACTGCACTCATTTATACAAGTCTATAAGCTGTACTCATTTACACAAGTCTATAAACTGCACTCATTTTCACAGGTCTATAAACTGCACTCATTTATACAAGTCTATAAACTGCACTCATTTACACATGTCTATAAACTGCACTCATTTATACAAGTCTATAAGCTGTACTCATTTACACATGTCTATAAACTGCACTTATTTATACAAGTCTATAAGCTGTACTCATTTATACAAGTCTATAAACTGCTCTCATTGATACAAGTTTATAAACTGCACTCATTTACACAAGTCTATAAACTGCACTCATTTACACAAGTCTACAAACTGCACTCTTTTACACAAGTCTATAAACTGCACTCATTTATGCAAGTCTATAAACTGCACTCATTTACACAAGTCTATAAACTGCTCTCATTTATACAAGTTTATAAACTGCACTCATTTACGCAAGTCTATAAACTGCACTCATTTACACAGGTCTATAAACTGCACTCATTTACACATGTCTATAAACTGCACTTATTTATACAAGTCTATAAACTGCACTCATTTACACATGTCTATAAACTGCACTCATTTATACAAGTCTATAAGCTGTACTCATTTACACAAGTCTATAAACTGCACTCATTTACACAGGTCTATAAACTGCACTCATTTATACAAGTTTATAAACTGCACTCATTTACACAAGACTATAAACTGCACTCATTTACACAGGTCTATAAACTGCACTCATTTATACAAGTCTATAAGCTGTACTCATTTACACATGTCTATAAACTGCACTTATTTATACAAGTCTATAAGCTGTACTCATTTACACAAGTCTATAAACTGCACTCATTTACACAGGTCTATAAACTGCACTCATTTATACAAGTCTATAAGCTGTACTCATTTACACAAGTCTATAAACTGCACTCATTTACACAGGTCTATAAACTGCACTCATTTATACAAGTCTATAAACTGCACTCATTTACACAGGTCTATAAACTGCACTCATTTATACAAGTCTATAAGCTGTACTGATTTACACATGTCTATAAACTGCACTTATTTATACAAGTCTATAAGCTGTACTCATTTACACAAGTCTATAAACTGCACTCATTTACACAAGTCTATAAACTGCACTCTTTTACACAAGTCTATAAACTGTACTCATTTATACAAGTCTATAAACTGCACTCATTTACACAAGTCTATAAACTGCTCTCATTTATACAAGTTTATAAACTGCACTGATTTACACAAGTCTATAAACTGCACTCATTTATACAAGTTTATAAACTGCACTCATTTACGCAAGTCTATAAACTGCACACATTTACACAGGTCTATAAACTGCACTCATTTATACAAGTCTATAAACTGCACTTATTTATACAAGTCTATAAACTGCACTCATTTACACATGTCTATAAACTGCACTCATTTATACAAGTCTATAAGCTGTACTCATTTACACAAGTCTATAAACTGCACTCATTTACACAGGTCTATAAACTGCACTGATTTATACAAGTTTATAAACTGCACTCATTTACACAGGTCTATAAACTGCACTCATTTATACAAGTCTATAAGCTGTACTCATTTACACGTCTATAAACTGCACTTATTTATACAAGTCTATAAGCTGTACTCATTTACACAAGTCTATAAACTGCACTCATTTACACAATCTATAAACTGCACTCATTTACACAAGCCTATAAACTGCACTCATTTACACAGGTCTATAAACTGCACTCATTTATAGAAGTCTATAAACTGCACTCATTTACACAGGTCTATAAACTGCACTCATTTATACAAGTCTATAAGCTGTACTCATTTACACATGTCTATAAACTGCACTTATTTATACAAGTCTATAAGCTGTACTCATTTACACAAGTCTATAAAATGCACTCATTTATACAAGTCTATAAACTGCACTCATTTATAAAAGTCTATAAACTGCACTCATTTACACAGGTCTATAAACTGCACTCATTTATACAAGTCTATAAGCTGTACTCATTTACACAAGTCTATAAACTGCACTCATTTACACAGGTCTATAAACTGCACTCATTTATACAAGTCTATAAACTGCACTCATTTACACAGGTCTATAAACTGCACTCATTTATACAAGTCTATAAGCTGTACTCATTTACACATGTCTATAAACTGCACTTATTTATACAAGTCTATAAGCTGTACTCATTTACACAAGTCTATAAACTGCACTCATTTACACAGGTCTATAAACTGCACTCATTTATACAAGTCTATAAGCTCTACTCATTTACACAAGTCTATAAACTGCACTCATTTACACAGGTCTATAAACTGCACTCATTTATACAAGTCTATAAACTGCACTCATTTACACAGGTCTATAAACTGCACTCATTTATACAAGTCTATAAGCTGTACTGATTTACACATGTCTATAAACTGCACTTATTTATACAAGTCTATAAGCTGTACTCATTTACACATGTCTATAAACTGCACTTATTTATACAAGTCTATAAGCTGTACTCATTTACACAAGTCTATAAACTGCACTCATTTACACAGGTCTATAAACTGCACTCATTTATACAAGTCTATAAGCTGTACTCATTTACACAAGTCTATAAACTGCACTCATTTACACAGGTCTATAAACTGCACTCATTTATACAAGTCTATAAACTGCACTCATTTACACAGGTCTATAAACTGCACTCATTTATACAAGTCTATAAGCTGTACTGATTTACACATGTCTATAAACTGCACTTATTTATACAAGTCTATAAGCTGTACTCATTTACACAAGTCTATAAACTGCACTCATTTACACAAGTCTATAAACTGCACTCTTTTACACAAGTCTATAAACTGCACTCATTTATACAAGTCTATAAACTGCACTCATTTACACAAGTCTATAAACTGCTCTCATTTATACAAGTTTATAAACTGCACTGATTTACACAAGTCTATAAACTGCACTCATTTATACAAGTTTATAAACTGCACTCATTTACGCAAGTCTATAAACTGCACACATTTACACAGGTCTATAAACTGCACTCATTTATACAAGTCTATAAACTGCACTTATTTATACAAGTCTATAAACTGCACTCATTTACACATGTCTATAAACTGCACTCATTTATACAAGTCTATAAGCTGTACTCATTTACACAAGTCTATAAACTGCACTCATTTACACAGGTCTATAAACTGCACTGATTTATACAAGTTTATAAACTGCACTCATTTACACAGGTCTATAAACTGCACTCATTTATACAAGTCTATAAGCTGTACTCATTTACACGTCTATAAACTGCACTTATTTATACAAGTCTATAAGCTGTACTCATTTACACAAGTCTATAAACTGCACTCATTTACACAGGTCTATAAGCTGTACTCATTTACACAAGTCTATAAACTGCACTCATTTACACAATCTATAAACTGCACTCATTTACACAAGCCTATAAACTGCACTCATTTACACAGGTCTATAAACTGCACTCATTTATAGAAGTCTATAAACTGCACTCATTTACACAGGTCTATAAACTGCACTCATTTTTACAAGTCTATAAGCTGTACTCATTTACACATGTCTATAAACTGCACTTATTTATACAAGTCTATAAGCTGTACTCATTTACACAAGTCTATAAAATGCACTCATTTATACAAGTCTATAAACTGCACTCATTTATAAAAGTCTATAAACTGCACTCATTTACACAGGTCTATAAACTGCACTCATTTATACAAGTCTATAAGCTGTACTCATTTACACAAGTCTATAAACTGCACTCATTTACACAGGTCTATAAACTGCACTCATTTATACAAGTCTATAAACTGCACTCATTTACACAGGTCTATAAACTGCACTCATTTATACAAGTCTATAAGCTGTACTCATTTACACATGTCTATAAACTGCACTTATTTATACAAGTCTATAAGCTGTACTCATTTACACAAGTCTATAAACTGCACTCATTTACACAGGTCTATAAACTGCACTCATTTATACAAGTCTATAAGCTCTACTCATTTACACAAGTCTATAAACTGCACTCATTTACACAGGTCTATAAACTGCACTCATTTATACAAGTCTATAAACTGCACTCATTTACACAGGTCTATAAACTGCACTCATTTATACAAGTCTATAAGCTGTACTGATTTACACATGTCTATAAACTGCACTTATTTATACAAGTCTATAAGCTGTACTCATTTACACAAGTCTATAAACTGCACTCATTTACACAAGTCTATAAACTGCACTTATTTATACAAGTCTATAAGCTGCACTCATTTACACAAGTCTATAAACTGCACTTATTTATACAAGTCTATAAACTGCACTCATTTACACAAGTCTATAAACTGCACTCATTTACACAAGTCTATAAACTGCACTCATTTACACAGGTCTATAAACTGCACTCATTTATACAAGTCTATAAACTGCACTCATTTACACAAGTCTATAAACTGCACTCATTTACACAAGTCTATAAACTGCACTCATTTACACGTCTATAAACTGCACTTATTTATACAAGTCTATAAGCTGTACTCATTTACACAAGTCTATAAAATGCACTCATTTATACAAGTCTATAAGCTGTACTCATTTACACATGTCTATAAACTGCACTCATTTATACAAGTCTATAAACTGCACACATTTATACAAGTCTATAAACTGCACTCATTTATACAAGTCTATAAGCTGTACTCATTTACACATGTCTATAAACTGCACTTATTTATACAAGTCTATAAGCTGTACTCATTTACACAAGTCTATAAACTGCACTCATTTACACAGGTCTATAGACTGCACTCATTTATACAAGTCTATAAGCTGTACTCATTTACACATGTCTATAAACTGCACTTATTTATACAAGTCTATAAGCTGTACTCATTTACACAAGTCTATAAACTGCACTCATTTACACAGGTCTATAAACTGCACTCATTTATACAAGTCTATAAGCTGTACTCATTTACACAAGTCTATAAACTGCACTCATTTACACAGGTCTATAAACTGCACTCATGTATACAAGTCTATAAACTGCACTCATTTACACTGGTCTATAAACTGCACTCATTTATACAAGTCTATAAGCTGTACTCATTTACACAAGTCTATAAACTACACTCATTTACACAAGTCTATAAACTGCACTCATTTATACAAGTCTATAAACTGCACTCATTTACACATGTCTATAAACTGCACTTATTTATACAGGTCTATAAACTGCACTCATTTATACAAGTCTATAAGCTGTACTCATTTACACATGTCTATAAACTGCACTTATTTATACAAGTCTATAAGCTGTACTCATTTACACAAGTCTATAAACTGCACTCATTTACACAAGTCTATAAACTGCACTTATTTATACAAGTCTATAAGCTGCACTCATTTACACAAGTCTATAAACTGCACTTATTTATACAAGTCTATAAGCTGTACTCATTTACACAAGTCTATAAACTGCACTCATTTACACAAGTCTATAAACTGCACTCATTTACACATGTCTATAAACTGCACTCATTTATACAAGTCTATAAACTGCACTCATTTACTCATGTCTATAAACTGCACTCATTTATACAAGTCTATAAACTGCACTCATTTACACAAGTCTATAAACTGCACTGATTTACACAAGTCTATAAACTGCACTCTTTTACACAAGTCTATAAACTGCACTCATTTACACAAGTCTATAAACTGCACTCATTTACACAAGTCTATAAACTGCACTCTTTTACACAAGTCTATAAACTGCACTTATTTATACAAGTCTATAAACTGCACTCATTTACACATGTCTATAAACTGCACTCATTTACACAAGTCTATAAACTGCACTCATTTACACATGTCTATAAACTGCACTCATTTACACAAGTCTATACACTGCACTCATTTACACAAGTCTATACACTGCACTCATTTATACAAGTCTATAAACTGCACTCATTTACACAAGTCTATAAACTGCACTTATTTACACAAGTCTATAAACTGCACTCATTTACACATGTCTATAAACTGCACTCATTTACACAAGTCTATACACTGCACTCATTTATACAAGTCTATAAACTGCACTCATTTACACAAGTCTATAAACTGCACTTATTTACACAAGTCTATAAACTGCACTCTTTTACACAAGTCTATAAACTGCACTCATTTATACTCATTTATAAGTCTATTTGCTGTACGTTCTACTCTACAGCTGCATTTTCATACACGATTAACAAAACCTGGGCAGGTCACCAATTTAACAAAATCTACTTTGGATGAATAGAAACTTCCTTAGCCGCCCTGACCTATAACCTTGTATTGCTGCCAGTGATTGCTGGTTAATAAGCTCTATTCATTGGTTGACAATTTAAATAAAGCAGCACATCTGTTTGCAATCGCCATTTACAACATGATCCCAATTTGCTGACTAAGGGGTTGAACATTTGCAGCTCAGCAACTTTGCTTTCTCAATAAAAATGAATGTTCAGAGACACTTTTACGTACAATTAGTATCTATGAGAAAACCTCTGTTAATCATTACAGGTTTTTCTAAATTAGCTATTTCTTGCAACAGTTTAAGCAAAGCTAATTTACTGCATCTCTCGGCTTTTCACTTCTTTCTAGTATGTTCAGTTCACATTTTTATAAATAACATTGGGCAAAATTACAAGTTTTGCGGTACGGCTATACCGCTGAAAAATTGGCCTTTGCGCAAGGAATTATTAAAAATCCCGGCGGTATAGCTACACCGCAAGCGTTTTAGCCTGTACCGCAAATCTCCATTCCACACTAAAAAAATAGCTTTTGAATGTGCAATTTCATTGCGCCTGTATTACAGGTTGTACGGTCCGGCTATAATACTAGCGTTATAGCTTATACCGCCACGATCCATTCCGCGATCAGAGACCAGTAGTTATGGATTTTGCAAAACAAAAATGTTTCACAAATCTCATAACAAAAATGTTACAAAGTACACAAACACCCATAAACTACCTATTAACCCCTAAACCTCCATCCCCCCGCATCACAAATACTTTACTAAACGTATTAACCCCTAACCTGCCGCCCACCCACATCGCAAATACTATAAGAAAACTTATTAACGCATAAACCGCCGACCCCCACATTGCCAACACTAAACAAACCTATTAACCCCTAAACCGCCGACCCCCACATCGCAACTACTATAAAAAACCTATTAACCCCTAAAGCGCTGCTCCATCATATCGCAAATACTATACTAAACCTATTAACCCCTGAACCGCCTGCCCCCCACATCGCAAATACTATAATAAACCTATTAACCCCTAAACTGCAAAGGCCCCCACATCGCGACACACTAAATTAAACTATTAACCCCTAAACTTAACACCCCTAACTTTAAATTAAAGTTACAATATAACTACCTTAAATAAATAAAAACCTGTGAAATAAAAAACTAAGCTTAAACTATAAATTAAACTTACATTACTATTTTAAAAAACTAAAATAAAATAAAAATAAAAAACCTAAGTTACAAAATTAAAAAATCCTAACACTATGAAAAAAATCTAACATTACAAAAAAAAAAAATTAATGAAAAATAAAAATAATCTAACATTACAAAAAATATTAAACGAAATTATCCAAAATAATAGAAATTAAACCTAATCTAATACCCCTATAAAAACAAAAAAGCCACCCCAAAATAAACCCACCTAATCTAACAATAAACTACCAATAGCCCTTAAAAGGGCCTTTTGTAGGGCATTGCCCTAATTTAAACAGCTCTTTTGCATAAAAAAAAAATATAAAGTACCCACTAACAGAAAAACACCCCAGCTAGTCTAAAAAAAAAACCTAAGCTACCCATTGCCCTAAAGGGGCATTTGTATGGGCATTGCCATTGCTATTCAAATCAGCCAATAGAATTTTAGTAGCTCTCATCCTATTGGCTGATTTGAACAGCCAATAGGATTTGAGTAGCTCTCATCCTATTGGCTGATTTGAATTTGAAGAATCAAATCAGCCAATAGGAATTCAAGGGATCATCTTTAATCGCGTACCTTGAATTCACTATCCAGTGTACGGTAGCGATCGTACGAAGAGGATACTGTAGCGATCGTACGAAGAGGATCCTCGACGCTCCATGGCTCCGCGGTCACCGGTCTTCAGTTCCAGAGTCACCGGTCTTCAGTTCCAGGTTCGCCGGTCTACAGCTCCGCGGTCATTGGTCTTCAGCTCTGCTCCACGCCAGATTGTTCTTGGAAGAAGAAAGAAGAGGTCGCCGCTTGGAAGAAGACTTCACTGCATGGGACAGGACCTTCTCCGCCGGACTTCAGGAATGGTGAGTACCAACCTGGGGGTTAGACTTAGGATTTTTTTTTAATTTTTGGGGGGTTTATTTAGATTAGGGTGGGCATTTTGTAAAAGAGTTAAATGCCCTATTAAGTGCAATCGCACAACAAATGCCCATTTCAGGGAAATGGGTAGTTTAGGTTTTTTAGTGTTAGGTTTTTTATTTTGGGGGATTTGGTGGGTGGGGGGTTTTACTGTTGGGGGGGACTTAGAATTTTTGGTAACAGCAAAAGAGCTGTTTAACTTAGGGCAATGCCCTACAAAAAGTCATTTTAAGGGCTATTGGTAGTTCAGCATTAGATTAGGGGGTGTTTTTATTTTGGGGGGCTTTTTTATTTTCATAGGGATTAGGTTTTATTTTTATTTTTGGGGGGTTTTAGATTTTTTTTTTTTTTTTATTTTTTTTTCATTTTAGATTAGGGATGGGCAGCAAAAGAGCTGAATACCATTCGAAGGGCAATCCCCAAACAAATGCCTTTTTTAGGCCAATGGATAGTTTAGGTTTTTTCGTGTTAGGTTTATTTATTTTTGGTGGGTTTGTGGGTTTTACAGTTAGGGGGACTTAGAATTTTTTGTAACTGCAAAAGAGCTGTTTAACTTAGGGCAATGGCCTGCAAAAAGCCCCTTTAAGGGCTATTGGTAGTTTAGAATATTTTTTTTTCTGTAGTTCATTTTTTTTTTAATTAACAACACATAGACTGCCCTCTGGGTAGGCATACCAACTAGTAAATACATAAATACATATGTACACACATATAGATATATATATTTAGATAAGTGTATATATGTACAGTATCTCTATGTTAAATCCCTTTACAGACCTTTTTTTCCTAACAGCTGGGACCTCATATCTTTGACTGTTTGACTAAGTTTAAGTCTTTGAGTGCTGGGAATATGTATTTGATCAATTCTGCAAATATAATATAAAAGGAAATTATATGATATTTAAGCTAATACCCTGTCAGAAGATTTGGGGAAAACACTGTTAATGTACTATAGATAATATAGGAAGGACAGGGGTTAAATTCCCAGTTTTGGTTTTAACCAATAGGCAACAGCCTCTAAATTTAAAAGGGGCAGAGATAGGCCAACTGACCACACTAAGATTACGGCTTGCGAGCCGAAACGCGTCAGTGGGTCACTGGGAATCACCCAGGTCCTTCTACCATTGCTGTGTAACCACTTTTATCAAGTTTTTAAAGTTATGTAATAAAAGAATATTTTAAATGCAAGCTGAGGAGGTGCCTCTATCTTTTGAAGTTTGAATACAGTCTGTGGAATCGGGAGAGCACTCACGGAGACATTTACACTCACATCCCACTGCCGGTCACATGACTGAAGAACGGTCGTTGACGTAATTGACCGCACACGCATCCAGACGGAAAAGGAAAGCAGACACAGAACGCTGAAGAGAAGAGAAATGAGACCCGGACACCAGCAGAAACTGTGAGTTGATATCCCAAAGTGAAGGGAGATGTGTGTGTGAGTACGGAAGAATCCGGTGGGGCCTAAGAGAGTCTGTGTCACGGAAGAAGAGGCAGTGGGTAAATTGTGTATTATACTGAGAAGGGTTCATGCAGAAGGGACAGCCACAGGTGCTAAGCAAGTGTTTTGTACTCATATCTTTGAGCCCCTATAATTTTTTAATGCAATATTTTTTTTAAATAATTTTTAATAGATAGTGTTATCATTAGTGTAACTGCACAGTACAATGTATTTTTAATGTGTTTTGTGCAGCTTTTTAGTCGAGAGTAAGCGTTACCCAGTGCTCTAAGTCATGCTAACCAAATAAGTGTTAAATTTAATTGCACTCAAGTGATCGCGTTTACTTTCAACCTGTAATATTTCTTCCGGCGCGTGCAAAGAGCCGCAATATATCCCTTATTACTTGTGCACAACAGTTAGGGCACCGCTTTTAATCAAGCTTTAAGTAAAAAAGATGGCAGTACAGTGTCCCTTTAAGAAGAGTATGGGTGGGTAGTGGCTTTAATATGAATGGATTAGGAAACAAGACTGTAATGTTTATGTGCTTGCAATAAGTGCATTTGTAGGTGTCTGACAATAATGTAGTTGATTTGCTAAACAATCACATGCATAATGTGTTAGTGTAATTAGCAGCTTGGACAGCAGGTGGTGCTGTAGTACAGTTTCTGTCTTCTCTCGGGAAACTCCTTGACAGTTCAATATAAAATGAACTAGAAAAATATTATGGGCCAGATGTGGCTAAATCATTTTTTCACTCAGGCACTAACTGGGCTCGAAGTAAAATATTTCCGCGGGCGGTTTTGTGTGCATATTACAAGCTGAAAGTAAAAAGTGAAAGACTTATGCGCACTAACACCAGGACTTCGGATATCACTACTGAGCTAATTTCTTCTCCCTATAGACTTCTATAGGGCGTGCTTTTAAAAGAACCTAACACTTATCCCTCACGCGCTAACCCGACACCGCATTAGACCAACATTTTATATCTGTTTTTTTAAAACATATCTATCTATCTATCTATCTATCTATCTATCTATCTATCTATCTCTCTCTCTCTCTCTCTCTATATATATATATATATATATATTATACATACACCTATATATCTATATGGATATATACATAAATATATCTGTATATATTTAAAAATAAAATTTACTTCTATGTGAAGAACATTGTAAAGTATGTGTATATGTGTGTTTATATGTATGTATTTATGCACATACATATTTACACATGTAAACATATAAATACACATTTATACACAGTTACACATATTTAGAACTACACATATATAGGGCCAGATTACAAGTGGAGCGCTAAATATCGCTTAATGAAAGCAATATTTGCGCTCCACTGTGTAATACCAGCATACGCTAATGTGTGCTGGTATTACAAGTTCACAGCAATGCGAATGCCACCTGGCGATCGCATTGTTGGGAAGCATTGCACTTGTGAGAGTGCGCTTCCATAGGATCAGAACTTTAGCGCCAGCAAAGGGGGTAAGTCGCGCAGCGATGGCCGCAAATATAAATATTTGTATATGCTGATATACATATATATTTTCTGGGAACACACAGTTCCCATAGACCGCAATGTAAAGGCACTTTTCAGTGCCTTTTTTTTTTCTAACACCCCACTCCTGCCAACTTTACCCACAAAATACTGCCTAGTGCAGTAATTTGTTTAAAAAATAAAGATGCCGCCATCTTCATTTTTTAATAAACTACACTAGATTTATAAAATGAATCAGAGATCTGATGTCTGGTTAATTTTATAAGTGCTAATTGCTACTACAAGCTCGCGGTAGCAATAACCAGCCACTTGTAATGGCTGATTAATTATCCAGCTCCCGCAATGTAATGGCTGATTAAATATTAATGGCTGATTGATTATTGCAGTGTGATAATTTAGCGCTCCACTTTTAATCTAGCCCATAGTACATAATAGCCCTTTCAAGTCAAATACCCTGCCATATACCTTTTAACCCTTATAAAACATTTTTATCAATATTTATATGATTTGTTTATCAGAAAGTGTACATAAGAGTCTATTAGTTTAATATTTTTTTAACCCTTACACTTTACGGTAGGTCTACTGTTGCGCTAATACTTCGAGTACAGTTTCTTTTGGCGCTCGAGCGCTTATCGCGTCCTGCACTTACATTAGTGCGCCACGTGTAACCTAGACCCTATTTATTTTGCTCCATTTTTTTGTAATCTAACTCAGAAAATTGTGTATTTTTCAATTCTCAGAGCTGGAAATGCATCCTGCAGATTTCTCTATATATCTTTCTACATGTCTTTCCCATATTGTCTTCAACAGATAAGAACTTAAAACAATGCAGTTTATACTAACATAATGACTGTGGCTAGCGATGTCAGCTAAAGACTCAAGCCTGGATTGGCTCCTTTATATAACACAAGTGATAGGTGGAGTTTTGCTAATGAAATCCAATTGTAGCAAACCAGATGTTAATTCTTAATATGTTAAGACCTTGCTGATATACTATATAGCAGAAATAACTTGTTATTGCAAAGTGATACTGTGATTTTCTCTATTGTTCTGCTTTTAGTAATATCTATGTGCACTAGGGATGTGCATTTGGACGTTTGGTTATAAAACAGATGCTGAATATTGTCACTGCCAGTGACATTCGGCTATTTTCAGAGCCTGATTTCTTCTTGTGAAGGCGCAACACACTAAGATATGGATTCACAAAAAGAAATCGGGCTCTGAATAGATGGGGGTGACTATATTCAGCATCGGTTCTATAAAGAAACGTCAGAATGCACATCCCTAATCGGCACCAATCACCTAATCAGTTCTGACACGGTGCCCTCTGACCTTTGTGTTTATTGGTAATCAGTCAGGATTACTTGATAAATGTCATTGAAAAGAAGGGAGAACTAACTAGGCCTAGACCAATGGTGAGGAATAGGACTATGAGGGATCCATTTCCTGCCAGAAGTGACTAAAACATAGAGGGGAGGGGACTTGGTGTTATAGATGGGTTTCTGTTTTTAAGTTGGTACTCTTAGGTTTAGGGTTCCATAGGTCCCAGGGTGGTTGCACTTGGGTAAGGCCATTAGAGGGGATCCTTGGTGTTGGGGGTCAGGTTATTTTATGATTAATAGGAATGCAGTTATTAATGGTGCAGCAGGGGTTAATGTCTTGGGATGGGCATTGTAAGGTTCTGGGGGTTTGAGAGGTAAGGAAATAGGAAAAGGTGCTGGGGGTCTAAGGGCCAGTAGGATGGTGACAGCACTCAATTAAATATCACAGCAGTGTTATAGTGTTGCAAACAGGCGTTTAGCTATTCAATAACAAGAATTAGAAGCCACTTTTCACGTCTAACTTAAATGGGGACAGTAGCGACACTTAAATAGAATGATGCAGGGCAGTGATGTGGTGGGGGTGGGGCTTAAGTCATTTTAAATTTGCATAAATCTCTCCTCCTAAAACAGACCATAGATCCCTCCTACTTTGGACAGGATCAGATGCTGAATTGTCCCAGCTCAGAAGCTAACAAAAGGCTTCACAGCCCACAGTCTGCTCCGTGACAGTTTTATCTCACTTTATCTAATTCACCTCTTTTTCTTGGTTTCCTTTCTTCAAACTTTCCTCTTTCCATTTCCCTTTTAGGGGTGTGAATGTGCCCAGCAAAGCACTATTTGCCAAAATGTCCCTTCACACGATAGATGTTTTAAAATCAAGGAACAGGAAACGCCTTGAGATTTGTATAAAAAAGGTTTAGTTATGTGTAATGTAAAACTTTGTAATATACAGGGAGTGCAGAATTATTAGGCAAGTTGTATTTTTGAGGATTAATTTTATTATTGAACAACAACCATGTTCTCAATGAACCCAAAAAACTCATTAATATCAAAGCTGAATATTTTTGGAAGTAGTTTTTAGTTTGTTTTTAGTTTTAGCTATTTTAAGGGGATATCTGTGTGTGCAGGTGACTATTACTGTGCATAATTATTAGGCAACTTAACAAAAAACAAATATATACCCATTTCAATTATTTATTTTTACCAGTGAAACCAATATAACATCTCAACATTCACAAATATACATTTCTGACATTCAAAAACAAAACAAAAACAAATCAGTGACCAATATAGCCACCTTTCTTTGCAAGGACACTCAAAAGCCTGCCATCCATGGATTCTGTCAGTGTTATGATCTGTTCACCATCAACATTGCGTGCAGCAGCAACCACAGCCTCCCAGACACTGTTCAGAGAGGTGTACTGTTTTCCCTCCTTGTAAATCTCACATTTGATGATGGACCACAGGTTCTCAATGCGGTTCAGATCAGGTGAACAAGGAGGCCATGTCATTAGATTTTCTTATTTTATACCCTTTCTTGCCAGCCACGCTGTGGAGTACTTGGACGCGTGTGATGGAGTATTGTCCTGCATGAAAATCATGTTTTTCTTGAAGGATGCAGACTTCTTCCTGTACCACTGCTTGAAGAAGGTGTCTTCCGGAAACTGGCAGTAGGACTGGGAGTTGAGCTTGACTCCATCCTCAACCCGAAAAGGCCCCACAAGCTCATCTTTGATGATACCAGCCCAAACCAGTACTCCACCTCCACCTTGCTGGCGTCTGAGTCGGACTGGAGCTCTCTGCCCTTTACCAATCCAGCCACGGGCCCATCCATCTGGCCCATCAAGACTCACTCTCATTTCATCAGTCCATAAAACCTTAGAAAAATCAGTCTTGAGATATTTCTTGGCCTAGTCTTGACGTTTCAGCTTGTGTGTCTTGTTCACTGGTGGTCGTCTTTCAGCCTTTCTTACCTTGGCCATGTCTCTGAGTATTGCACACCTTGTGCTTTTGGGCACTCCAGTGATGTTGCAACTCTGAAATATGGCCAAACTGGTGGCAAGTGGCATCTTGGCAGCTGCACGCTTGACTTTTCTCAGTTCATGGGCAGTTATTTTGTGCCTTGGTTTTTCCACACGCTTCTTGCGACCCTGTTGACTATTTTGAATGAAACGCTTGATTGTTCGATGATCACGCTTCAGAAGCTTTGCAACTTTAAGAGTGCTGCATCCCTCTGCAAGATATCTCACTATTTTTGACTTTTCTGAGCCTGTCAAGTCCTTCTTTTGACCCATTTTGCCAAAGGAAAGGAAGTTGCCTAATAATTATGCACACCTGATATAGGGTGTTGATGTCATTAGACCACACCCCTTCTCATTACAGAGATGCACATCACCTAATATGCTTAATTGGTAGTAGGCTTTCGAGCCTATACAGCTTGGAGTAAGACAACATGCATAAAGAGGATGATGTGGTCAAAATACTAATTTGCCTAATAATTCTGCACTCCCTGTACTGTCATTGATCCTTGAGAAAGATTATCCAGGTGAAACGTACGTCGGATCTTCTGCACATCACATGACCTACCACTGTGCAGAAAGAGACTGTGTGGATAGGAGTTTGTGTTAGATAAACAGACTCCCATAGACTCTGCAGTTTGTGTCACAGCCCCTGAATGACTCATTGCTTTTCTTAGACAACTTATCAATATTAAAAGCAGAGTTCTAGCTTCACCAGAGTTTTACTGACTGGGCTATTATGTTACAGCTAAGCTAGCTCTATAGTATGCGACTAATTCCTGACCGTTCTGCCTCTTAATCTCACATCAGACCATGTGTATCATTATGGAGGACACTGCTTTGTTTACCCTTTTGGATTCCACCCATTTCTTGGAAGTTCCTACTATTTGAGACTGATCACATTTTTGTTTATATAAATACACGCTCATTATTTATTGCGCCTTATTTTAATGTAATCTCTACAGTGTGTGCATTTACTAATGATCAGAACTTGAAATAGACCCTGTTGACTTTTCAAGGCTAACCCTGCTACATACCCCCCTTATTGGCTTTAACTAATGACAACTCCCCAACACCTCACTTTATACTAACATAATGACCGTGGTTAGCTATGTTGTCTGCAGACTAAATCCCAGATTGGCTCCTCTAAATAAGGCAAATGGTGGGTGGAGTTTGGCTATTTAAAAATGTTTAAAGTTGGCCGATGTTATTCTAAAGCAACACAACAGAAAGATCTGGCAATTAGAGTTTGTTTACTGTCCCTTTAAGACCGTCATTGTTTAGCTCAATTGAAAATTCTGGTGAAGTCCATGTTCCTGGACTGTTAGAGATGTAAATGAGCTTCTGCTCTGATTTAAGCAGTCACTTTGTATCATGTTGCAGGACTTAGTGCATCTCACCATACCTAAGTATGCTGGAGATACTTTAGCCTTTCTAAGTGAAGTGCAACAAATACAATGTTCAGAGGTATTGTACAGCTAAATCAATACTGTATATTGCAATGTTATTTTATTTTCCTTAATTAAACATTCTGGGGGCTTTACCTGAGTTTAATGCCCCAAGAGACAACCCCTAGTGGCACCTCAGTAACACTGCTACCTGCAAGTTAGGATAATTATCTCACCGTAGCTGATCTCACTGGCCCACGGCTGTTCTTACTCCCACGGCCGGGACTCGTACTCCTGACACTTCTGCTTCCAGCACCCCTGAGGCCTGCAGAATAACACGATGATGATATTATTCCATTGGTTGACTTTTATTTCACCATAGCCTTAGAAAAGCAACATCAAATTCCTGAAAATCTTTTTATTTTTATTTAATAACAAACACGTCAGGAACATGTTATGACCGATATGTGCAGCAACATTACAGGCGCTATGTATATATGTATCGCTATCTGTACAGGACTATATAAAGTACATTTGCTCTAAACAGCGCACTGCCCTGAGGATCTTAACATTTATTTTTCATTATAAATAAAATGATCTTTCCCCTTAATAAAAATAATTATAATAATAGCAATAAAAGCTATTGAGGCATAAAACCTAAAAAAATGCATGCTTCAGATAGAACATACAATTTTAAACAACTTTCCAATTTACTTCTGTTATCAAATTTACTTTTTTTTCTCTTGATATCCTTTGTTGAAAAGCAGATAGGAAGGCATAGGAGCGTGCATGTGACGAGCAATATATCTCAAATCAGTTTTATAAAACTATGTTATACATTTGCAAGAGCACTAGGTGGCAGCAGTTTTATAATAATGTTATACATTAGCAAGAGCACTAGATGGCAGCAGCTTTATAATAATGTTATACATTAGCAGGCGCACTAGATGGCAGCAGTTTTATAACAATGTTATACATTAGCAAGAGCACTAGATGGCAGCAGTTTTATAATAATGTTATACATTAGCAAGAGCACTAGATGGCAGCAGCTTTATAATAATGTTATACATTAGCAAGAGCACTAGATGGCAGCAGCTTTATAATAATGTTATACATTAGCAAGAGCACTAGATGCAGCAGCTTTATAATAATGTTATACATTAGCAAGAGCACTAGATGACAGCAGCTTTATAATAATGTTATACATTAGCAAGAGCACTAGATGGCAGCAGTTTTATAATAATGTTATACATTAGCAAGAGCACTAGATGGCAGCAGTTTTAGAACAATGTTATACATTAGCAAGAGCACTAGATGGCAGCAGCTTTATAATAATGTTATACATTAGCAAGAGCACTAGATAGCAGCAGCTTTATAATAATGTTATACATTAGCAAGAGCACTAGGTGGCAGCAGTTTTATAATAATGTAATACATTAGCAAGAGCACTAGATGGCAGCAGTTTTATAATAATGTTATACATTAGCAAGAGCACTAGATGGCAGCAGCTTTATAATAATGTTATACATTAGCAAGAGCACTAGATGGCAACAGTTTTATAATAATGTTATACATTAGCAAGAGCACTAGATGGCAGCAGTTTTATAATAATGTTATACATTAGCAAGAACACTAGATGGCAACAGTTTTATAATAATGTTATACATTAGCAAGAGCACTAGATGGCAGCAGTTTTATAATAATGTTTTACATTAGCAAGAGCACTAGATGGCAGCAGCTTTATAACAATGTTATACATTAGCAAGAGCACTAGATGGCAGCAGTTTTATAATAATGTTATACATTAGCAAGAGCACTAGCTGGCAGCAGTTTTATAATAATGTTATACATTAGCAAGAGCACTAGATGGCAGCAGTTTTATAATAATGTTATACATTAGCAAGAGCACTAGATGGCAGCAGTTTTATAACAATGTTATACATTAGCAAGAGCACTAGATGGCAGCAGTTTTATAACAATGTTATACATTAGCAAGAGCACTAGATGGCAGCAGCTTTATAACAATGTTATACATTAGCAAGAGCATTAGATGGCAGCAGTTTTATAACAATGTTATACATTAGCAAGAGCACTAGATGGCAGCAGTTTTATAACAATGTTATACATTAGCAAGAGCACTAGATGGCAGCAGTTTTATAACAATGTTATAGATGGCAAAAGGCCAATCACTA
The DNA here is from genome assembly GCF_027579735.1 of Bombina bombina. Taxonomy (NCBI): domain Eukaryota; kingdom Metazoa; phylum Chordata; class Amphibia; order Anura; family Bombinatoridae; genus Bombina; species Bombina bombina. The sequence continues at coordinate 1,120,271,137 of NC_069504.1, forward strand.
CTAAAATGGTCCTTTGATTTTCAGAGGTCGGAAGTTCAACAATAAAGTCCATGCTGACATGTTGCCAAGGCTTCTCTGGAGTTTTAATTGGCATAAGAAGTCCATAAGGTCGTTGTTGCTCGGGCTTTGAGGTAGTACATATTGAACAAGTTGCTATGTATTCTGAAATGGATTTTCTCATTGACGGCCACCAAAATTGTCTTGAGACATTCTCCAGTGTTTTATTGACACCCAAATGTCCTGAAATAGGCGAATCATGAAAGGTTTGAAGTATGCGAGGAAGTAAATCATATGGTAGATAAATTTGTTCCTAATGATAATAAAGTACATCTGAATTCAATGTTAATTCCAAGTGAGGGATCTCTTTGTCATTTACCAATGAGAGACATATTTCTTCTTTAAGTCCTTGATTTGTAGTCACACAGATAAAACGTTCAGTTGGAAAGAAATTTGAGGGGGTGGTAGAAGTAAGTGGCTTAGGTTCCTTTCGTGATAAGGCATCTGCCTTTCCATTCTTGTTAGCCGGTCTGTAGATAAAATGAAAATTAAAACAAGAGAAGTACAGACTCCAACGAACCTGTCTGGCTGATAGGGTCTTATTCCTTTGTAGGAATTCAAGATTTTTATGGTCAGTATATATTATTATTGGGATAAGTGTTCCTTCTAAAATGTGTCTCCAATGTTCTAATGATTTCCTAATTGCTAAAAGTTCCTTTTTCCCAATGGGGTAATTCATTTCAGCAGGACTCAAGACTTAAGAGAAATAAGAGACTGGGTGTATTGGAGATTCGTTAGATTCTCTTTGAGAGAGTATAGCTCCTATTGCAAAATCTGAAGAGTCAACTCTGAGTATGTACTGTAGTTTTGGGTCTGGGAAATGCAATATGGGAGCAGTAGTGAACCTTTGTTTGAGGTGCTCAAATGCTTCAGATGCAGTAGAAGAGCACTGGAATGGAGCAGTAGAACTGCCAGACGAGTAAGGGGTTTAGCAATCTTGGAGTAGTTTTTTTTCTAAATTTTCTGTAGTAGTTTGCGAATCCAAGAAAGCGTTGGAGTTCTTTCCTAGTTGTTGGTTCGTTCCAATCTTTTACTGTTTGTACCTTGTTTTCCTCCATCTTTATTCCAGTGGGTCCGATATGATAACCAAGAAAAGTTATTTCTTTGCTATGAAAAAGACATTTTTCCGGCTTGGCGCATAGTTGGTGTACTCTAAGTCTTGATAAGACTTTCCTGACATTTTTTACATGTTGTTACATGGTGTTTGAATAAATGAGGATGTCATCAAGGTAGATAACTATATATATATATATATGTCAAGGAGATCTCTGAAAGCATCATTAATGAAATGCTGGAAAGTGGCTGGGGCGTTGCATAGGCCAAACGGCATGACTGTGTACTCGAAAAGTCCATATCTGGTCCTGAAGGCGGTCAACCATTCATCTCCCTCTCTGATATGAATTAAATTATAAGCCCCACGTAAGTCGAGTTTCATGTAAATTGCTTGATGTAAACGTTCTATAAGCTCAGGTATCAAGGGAAGAGGGTACCTGTTCTTAATGGTCCTTTTATTCAGTTCACGGTAATCGATGATTGATCTTAAGGTGGAATCTTTGTTTCTTACAAAAAACATTCCCGCTCCTGCAGGTGATGTGGATGGCCTAATAATGCCTTTTTGTAAATTATCGTCAAGATATTGTTTCAGGTGTTCTGAGCGGGTATAGATGTCCGAAGGGAATAGAGGCACCAAGTTGGAGTTCAATTGGACAGTCATACTTGCGATGTGGCGGTAAATTCTCAGCCTTCTTTTTACTGAACACATCCATAAAATCTATGTATTTGGTAGGAAGGTTTAATTCTGTGTCAGCAATTTGTATCAGAAGATTCTGTGGGTAACAAGTTTATTGACAATATGGTGAATCTAGAGTGATGTTTAAATTTATCCAATCAATTTTTGGTTGATGGAGTTGTAACCAGTTTAACCCTAATACGACTGGGAAAAGAGGTGAAGGTAACACATCAAACACAAGATACTCTGAATGACCATAAGGAGTAGTTATTAACAGTGGAATGGTGTTATGCGTAATAGGACCTGTAGTAATTGTAGTACCATCAATAACACAAATCAATACAGGTTTTTGTTTAACCACAAGTGGAATTTTATTATTTACAACCAAAGTATGATCTATAGAGTTTACAGAAGCACCGGAATCAAGAATGGCATCAGTTTTCATTCTGTCTTGCCCCACTGTAAAAATAAAGAGAGTTGACAGTATTTAGGTTTCAGTTCATTAGATACTGCTGAGTGTATGCTCAAAAACTTACTTCTCTTAGGCCTAGATTTAGAGTTTTGTCGGTAACGACCCGCGTAGCTAACGCTGGCTTTTTTCTGGCCGCACCTTTTAAATAACTCTGGTATTGAGAGTTCACAGAATGGCTGCGTTAGGCTCCAAAAAGGGAGCGTACAGGCATATTTAACGCCACTGCAACTCTCGATACCAGAGTTGCTTATGGACGCGGCCAGCCTCAAAAACATGCTCGTGCACGATTCCCCCATAGAAAACAATGGGGCTGTTTGAGCTGAATAAAACCTAACACCTGCAAAAAAGCCGCGTTCAGCTCCTAACGCAGCCCCATTGTTTGCTATGGGGAAACACTTCCTACGTCTGCACCTAACACTCTAACATGTACCCCGAGTCTAAACACCCCTAACCTTACACTTATTAACCCCTAATCTGCCGCCCCCGCTATCGCTGACCCCTGCATATTATTATTAACCCCTAATCTGCTGCTCCGTAAACCGCCGCTACTTACATTATCCCTATGTACCCCTAATCTGCTGCCCTAACATCGCCGACCCCTATATTATATTTATTAACCCCTAATCTGCCCCCCACAACGTCGCCTCCACCTGCCTACACTTATTAACCCCTAATCTGCCGACCGCACCGCACCGCTATTATAATAAAGTTATTAACCCCTAATCCTCCTCACTAACCCTATAATAAATAGTATTAACCCCTAATCTGCCCTCCCTAACATCGCCAACACCTAACTTCAAACATTAACCCCTAATCTGCCGACTGGAGCTCACCGCTATTCTAATAAATGTATTAACCCCTAAAGCTAAGTCTAACCCTAACACTAACACCCCCCTAAGTTAAATATAATTTAAATCTAACGAAATTAATTAACTCTTATTAAATAAATTATTCCTATTTAAAGCTAAATACTTACCTGTAAAATAAATCCTAATATAGCTACAATATAAATTATAATTATATTATAGCTATTTTAGGATTTATATTTATTTTACAGGTAACTTTGTATTTATTTTAACCAGGTACAATAGCTATTAAATAGTTAAGAACTATTTAATAGCTAAAATAGTTAAAATAATTACAAAATTACCTGTAAAATAAATCCTAACCTAAGTTACAATTAAACCAAACACTAGACTATCAATAAATTAATTAAATACAATACCTACAATTATCTACAATTAAACCTAACACTACACTATCAATAAATTAATTAAATACAATATCTACAAATAACTACAATGAAATAAACTAACTAAAGTACAAAAAATAAAAAAGAACTAAGTTACAAAAAATAAAAAAATATTTACAAACATCAGAAAAATATTACAACAATTTTAAACTAATTACACCTACTCTAAGCCCCCTAATAAAATAACAAAGCCCCCCAAAATAAAAAAATGCCCTACCCTATTCTAAATTACTAAAGTTCAAAGCTCTTTTACCTTACCAGCCCTGAACAGGGCCCTTTGCGGGGCATGCCCCAAAGAATTCAGCTCTTTTGCCTGTAAAAAAAACACATACAATACCCCCCCAACATTACAACCCACCACCCACATACCCCTAATCTAACCCAAACCCCCCTTAAATAAACCTAACACTAAGCCCCTGAAGATCTTCCTACCTTATCTTCACCATACCAGGTTCACCGATCGATCCAGAAGAGCTCCTCCGATGTCTTGATCCAAGCCCAAGCGGGGGGCTGAAGAGGTCCATGATCCGGCTGAAGTCTTCATCCAAGCGGGAGCTGAAGCGGTCCATGATCCGGCTGAAGTCTTCATCCAAGTGGGAGCTGAAGAGGTCCATGATCCGGCTGAAGTCTTCTATCAACGGCATCTTCAATCTTCTTTCTTCCGGATCCATCTTGTAGACCTCCGACGCGGAACATCCTGCTGGCCCGACGGACTACCGACGAATGAAGGCTCCTTTAAGGGACGTCATCCAAGATGGCGTCCCTCGAATTCCGATTGGCTGATAGGATTCTATCAGCCAATCGGAATTAAGGTAGGAATATTCTGATTGGCTGATGGAATCAGCCAATCAGAATCAAGTTCAATCCGATTGGCTAATCCGATCAGCCAATCAGATTGAGCTCGCATTCTATTGGCTGTTCCGATCAGCCAATAGAATGCGAGCTCAATCTGATTGGCTGATCGGATCGGCCAATCGGATTGAACTTGATTCTGATTGGCTGATTCCATCAGCCAATCAGAATATTCCTACCTTAATTCCGATTGGCTGATAGAATCCTATCAGCCAATCGGAATTCGAGGGACGCCATCTTGGATGACGTCCCTTAAAGGAACCGTCATTCTTCAGTTGGACGTCGTCGGAAGAAGATGGGTCCGCGCTGGAGGTCTTCACGATGGAGCCGGTCCTCATCGGATGAAGATAGAAGATGCTGCTTGGAAGAAGATGGTTGCCGGTCCGGATCTACTCTTCTTCCCGGATAGGATGAAGACTTTGGACCCTCTTCTGGACTTCTTCAGCCGTCAGATGATGGATGTCTAGCCCCCGCTTGGGCTTGGATGAAGATTTTGGAGCCAGGACCGATCGGTGAACCTGGTATGGTGAAGATAAGGTAGGAAGATCTTCAGGGGCTTAGTGTTAGGTTTATTTAAGGGGGGTTTGGGTTAGATTAGGGGTATGTGGGTGGTGGGTTGTAATGTTGGGGGGGGTATTGTATGTGTTTTTTTACAGGCAAAAGAGCTGAATTTCTTGGGGCATGCCCCGCAAAGGGCCCTGTTCAGGGCTGGTAAGGTAAAAGAGCTTTGAACTTTTGTAATTTAGAATAGGGTAGGGCATTTTTTTATTTTGGGTGGCTTTTTTATTTTATTAGGGGGCTTAGAGTAGGTGTAATTAGTTTAAAATTGTTGTAATATTTTTCTAATGTTTGTAAATATTTTTTTATTTTTTGTAACTTAGTTCTTTTTTATTTTTTGTACTTTAGTTAGTTTATTTAATTGTATTTATTTGTAGATATTGTATTTAATTAATTTATTGATAGTGTAGTGTTAGGTTTAATTGTAGATAATTGTAGGTATTGTATTTAATTAATTTATTGATAGTCTAGTGTTAGGTTTAATTGTAACTTAGGTTAGGATTTATTTTACAGGTAATTTTGTAATTATTTTAACTATTTTAGCTATTAAATAGTTCTTAACTATTTAATAGCTATTGTACCTGGTTAAAATAAATACAAAGTTACCTGTAAAATAAATATTAATCCTAAAATAGCTGCAATATAATTATAATTTATATTGCAGCTATATTAGGGTTTATTTTACAGGTAAGTATTTAGCTTTAAATAGGAATAATTTATATAATAAGAGTTAATTTATTTCGTTAGATTTAAATTATATTTAACTTAGGGGGTGTTAGTGTTAGAGTTAGACTTAGCTTTAGGGGTTAAAAAATTTATTAGAATAGCGGTGAGCTCCGGTCGGCAGATTAGGGGTTAATGTTTGAAGTTAGGTGTCGGCGATGTTAGGGAGGGCAGATTAGGGGTTAATACTATTTATTATAGGGTTATTGAGGCGGGAGTGAGGCGGATTAGGGGTTAATAACTTTATTATAGTAGCGGTGCGGTCCACTCGGCAGATTAGGGGTTAATAAGTGTAGGCAGGTGGAGGCGACGTTGTGGGGGGCAGATTAGGGGTTAATAAATATAATATAGGGGTCGGCGGTGTTAGGGGCAGCAGATTAGGGGTACATAGGGATAATGTAAGTAGCGGCGGTGTACGGAGCGGCAGATTAGGGGTTAATAATAATATGCAGGGGTCAGCGATAGCGGGGGCGGCAGATTAGGGGTTAATAAATATAATATAGGGGTCGGCGGTGTTAGGGGCAGCAGATTAGGGGTACATAAGGATAACGTAGGTGGCGGTCCGCAGATTAGGGGTTAAAAAATTTTAATAGAGTGGCGGCGATGTGGGGGGACCTCGGTTTAGGGGTACATAGGTAGTTTATGGGTGTTAGTGTACTGTAGAGCACAGTAGTTAAGAGCTTTATAAACCGGCGTTAGCCCAGAAAGCTCTTAACTACTGACTTTTTTCTGCGGCTGGAGTTTGGTCGTTAGATTTCTAACGCTCACTCCAGACACGACTCTAAATACCGGAGTTAGAAAGATCCCATTGAAAAAGATAGGATACGCAATTGACGTAAGGGGATCTGCGGTATGGAAAAGTCGTGGCTGGAAAGTGAGCGTTAGACCCTTTAATGACTGACTCTAAATACCAGAGGGCGTTAAAAACCAGCGTTAGGAGCCTCTAACGCTGGTTTTGACGGCTACCGCCCAAATCTAAATCTAGGCCTTAGATTTTAGCAGAAGGGGACAGTCCTTTACAGTATGACTTGGGTTAGCACAGTACATGCAGAGTTGTTGGGACCTGCGGCGATTCCTTTCCTCTGTGGATAGAGGTCCCCTGATGACACCAATCTCCATTGCTTCTGGAGTGACTTTACTACTACTGGAAGTAGGTTGATCAGATTGTGTGTAGCGTGCACCCCTGGGTAGGTAATCTGTTGAATTCTGATCACACTTACTCTCTCTGAGCCTTCTATCGATTTGGACGACCAATCTCATTAGCGCCTCGAGTGTCTTAGGGAATTCAGTGCGAGCCAGCTCATCTTTTATGGACTTTGATAGCCCCAACCTGAATTGGTTTTTCAAAGTGATGGCATTCCACTGGGAATCTGTGGATTCTCTCTTAAATTCTGTGATATAATCTTCCACATTTTTCTTTCCCTGTTTTAGACTGCGCATATTTATTTCTGCTGTATTCTGGATATTGATATTCTGATAAAGCTCATCCATATTTTTGAAATATTCATCTAAGGAGGTTAGGATGGGGTCATCTGTTTCATAAAAAAGGTCTGCCCACGCCCTGGGTTCTCCTCTTAAAAAAGGAGATGACAGTTAAAACTTTTATTTTCTCTGTGTTGTATGTCTTGGTCTTCAACTCAAATAGTAGATTACAGGCGTTTTTGAATTGTCTATAGGACTTCCTATCACCAGAAAAAGTATCAGCTAGTGACACTATAGGCTCATGAATAGGTTCAGTTAAGCTTGTCTTAATGGCGATAGAGTCCTTTATAATGGAATGTAAAGTTTGATTTTCCAATTGAATCTCCCTGAGTCCTTGACCGATCTGGTCAACCCTTTGGGATAAATTATAGACAAATTGGGGTAGCTCTGCTGGATCCATATTCCTTTTGGGCTTAGTATTATGTAATGTTATATACAAGGTTTCTTTGAATTGGACCGCAACTGCAGATGCTAAACAGTAAATTCTAGTAAAATATGTTTTGTATCACCTTTGAAATAAACTTTCTATGTGACAGAAAGGATTTTTAACATTAGGTGAATAATTGCAGTTATAACGTACATCCTGATATAATCCTGACCCAATGTTATACATTAGCAAGAGCACTAGATGGCAGCAGCTTTATAATAATGTTATACATTAGTAAGAGCACTAGATGGCAGCAGTTTTATAACAATGTTATACATTAGCAAGAGCACTAGATGGCAGCAGCTTTATAATAATGTTATACATTAGTAAGAGCACTAGATGGCAGCAGTTTTATAACAATGTTATACATTAGCAAGAGCACTAGATGGCAGCAGCTTTATAATAATGTTATACATTAGTAAGAGCACTAGATGGCAGCAGTTTTATAACAATGTTATACATTAGCAAGAGCACTAGATGGCAGCAGCTTTATAATAATGTTATACATTAGTAAGAGCACTAGACGGCAGCAGTTTTATAACAATGTTATACATTAGCAAGAGCTCTAGATGGCAGCAGCTTTATAATAATGTTATACATTAGTAAGAGCACTAGATGGCAGCAGTTTTATAACAATGTTATACATTAGCAAGAGCACTAGATGGCAGCAGTTTTATAATAATGTTATACATTAGCAAGAGCGCTAGATGGCAGCAGCTTTATAATAATGTTATACATTAGTAAGAGCACTAGATGGCAGCAGTTTTATAACAATGTTATACATTAGTAAGAGCACTAGATAGCAGCAGTTTTATAACAGTGTTATACATTAGTAAGAGCACTAGGTGGCAGCAGTGTTTCTGGTCATGAACTGCTTAAGAAATGAGCATTCTATCTACCTGAGTATCTCTGCAAGAAAGAATTGAATACTATGAGAACAAAGTAAATTTGATCATAAAAGTAAATTGGAATCTTGTATAAACTGGTATGTTCTGTCTAAATCACACAAGAAAAATGTGGGGTTTTATAAACTAAATCAGTTAAATCCTACATTAAAATTACTTCATTTGTAGCTAGTGCATGGAGGATGACAGCATATGTGCATATGCCACTGAAAAACAGTAATCGTTTTAAAGGGACAGTCTAGGCCAAAATAAACTTTCATGATTCAGATAGAGCATGCAATTTTAAACAATTTTTCAATTTACTTTTATCACCAATTTTGCTTTGTTCTCTTGGTATTCTTAGTTGAAAGCTTAACCTAGGAGGTTCATATGCTAATTTCTTAGACCTTGAAGGCCACCTCTTTTCAGAATGCATTTTAACAGTTTTTCACCACTAGAGGGTGTTAGTTCACGTGTTTCATATAGATAATACTGTGCTCGTGCACGTGAAGTTATCTGGGAGCAGGCACTGATTGGCTAAACTGCAAGTCTGTCAAAAGAACTGAAATAAAGGGGCAGTTTGCAAAGGCTTAGATACAAGATAATCACAAAGGTTAAAAGTATATTAATATAAGTGTGTTGGTTATGCAAAACTGGGGAATGGGTAATAAAGGGATTATCTATTTTTTAAAACAATAAAAAATCTGGTGTAGACTGTCCCTTTAACTAGAAGCATTTTTTTCTAATGGGAGTATATTACAAAAATGTTTCTACTTAAAATCTAAATGCGCCCGTGCACATTTTAATTTTGACATTTCTATCCCGCCAATAGCTAAATTAAGTAGATATATAAATATCCACACTCCACAGGTTCATTGTTGTAGGCTCATTGCTGCTCTCTACAATGGAAAGTAATACAGAGTTCTAATATGAATGTTGTCACTCATGTCTCAGCAGAGTTTTGTCATTATTAAGCAAACTAAGCAGTTACCTAGGGGTGTTTTGTTTAGATGTTGCCCAACTTACTGGTGAAGAACATTACATCTGTGTGCTGTAAACAAGCACTGTATGAGCCCTTTTCATGCACAGTTATATTTGTATATAAAAAACAGACCGTACTACAAATAAGTATTCAGTGATATATTTATCTGTGTTAAAAAAACATATAAAATGAGATAAAATTACCTTGTCCATGGGCTGGCAAATACACAGTCCAAAATAGTATTAGTTTCACAAAACAAACTAAAACAAAATAATTGCCCAGTCCAAAAAATCTGTAAGAATCTCTCCAAACTCCTTATTAATGTCCGGCCAGACTAAACAGGACGTGTTTCATGGACATACTTCTTTATTAGTTATATAAGTTTATATTAAAGTTTATGGTCATAGGTGAAATGCAATATACAGAACAATATGTGTAAGTCGCTTGTATCTAGGCTCCCCTGTTAGTACCCACTGACACAACAGCACAATTTCCCTGATGGGTGCTGCAGGTTGTTATGTCTCAGACTCTGTGCACAGATAGTAATGTGTTAGCCGTACATAGCCTGCAGGGTTGTGTATGTGCTACTATCTCTGTATGTGTCACCTGGTTTAGCTTCTGGCTTGCTCGTCTGTGACCTGGACTGTCGGCAGGAGCTGCTACTGTCATTTCCCATTGCCTGGCACCTCTTCAGCGAGTAGTCAGGGTGTGTGGGGGAAGCTGGGCTCTGAGTCCAGGGGCTGGCTATAGAAGAAATGATAGCAGGGGCTAACTTCTCTCTGGAAGAAAACATTGTAACCTAAAGTCATACATTGGTCAAAGAACACAGTGTTATAACAGTGGTGGAACATTGCTCTTGCTAGGATTCAGAGGTGGCTCTTTAGTTAGTGAGGCCTTAGGCAATGTTCAAATATGAGGCCTCTCAACACAAAACAAAGTGCAAAAATGAACCACATAAATCTGAATATGAGTTGCTCTAGGTTGAGCATGAGTCTGCATGTGACCAGGAGGTATGTGGTATTGGTGAGTAATCTAGGGGCAGAGTCTGCATGTGACCAGACGGGTATGTGGTTGTGATGAGCAATCCAGGGGCAGAGTCTGCATGTGAGCAATAGGTATGTGGGTGTGGTGAGTATTCCAGGGGCAGAGTCTGAATGTGAAAAGCAGGTATGTGGGTGTGGTGAGTAATCCAGGGGCAGAGTCTGAATGTGACCAGCAGGTATGTGGGTGTGGTGAGTAATCCAGGGGCAGAGTCTGAATGTGACCAGCAGGTATGTGGGTGTGGTGAGTAATTTAGGGGCAGAGTCTGCATGTGACCAGGGGGTATGTGGTTGTGGGGAGTAATCTAGGGGAAGAGTACGCATGTGACCAGGAGGTATGTGGTTGTGTTAAGTAATCCAGGGGCAGAATCTGCATGTGACCAGCAGGTATGTAGTTCTAGTGAGCAACACAGGGGCAGAGTCTGCATATGACCATGAGGTATGTGGTTGTGGTGAGTAATTCAGGGGCAGAGTCTGCATGTGACCAGGAGGTATGTGGTTTTGGTGAGCAACCCAGGGGCAGAGTCTGCATGTGACCTGGAGGTATGTGGTTGTGGTGAGTAATCCAGGGGCAGAGTCTGCATGTGACCAGGAGGTAGGTAGTTTTGGTGAGCAACCCAGGGGCAGAGTATGCATGTGACCAGGAGGCTTATGGTTGTGGTGAGTAATCTAGGGGCAGGTCTGCATGTGACCAGGAGGTATGTGGTTGTG